>NC_048566.1:67712461-67944961 GCF_013265735.2 Oncorhynchus mykiss | reverse complement strand
GAAAGCGAGAAAGCGAGAGGGAGAAAGCGAGAGGGAGAAAGGGAGAGGGAGAAAGGGAGAGGGAGAAAGGGAGAGGGAGAAAGGGAAAGCGAGAAAGCGAGAGGGAGAAAGGGAGAGGGAGAAAGATACTACTGCAGATCTGAATGACGAAGGAGAAAATAACACATCTTTTGTAAGTCGATTTAAGCCTTGAAATTGTGGGAAAGTCATTAAAACGGGTTAAAATGCTAATCTAAAACATAACTGTCTGAATGATGATATATTACTTTAATATTTCAAAAGCTCTAATAAGGGTTTAAGTTCATAAATGAGCAATGTAAAAGTTGGGATACGCACATTATTAACATTTCCTAGGTGTGCTTTTAAATGCAATTGCATATTAAATTGGGTTCCCAAGCTCTCCTGGTACTGTATGGGAAAGGCTCGGAGTTGCGGTAGACAGCAGCAGTCTCAGATATGATGTTCTTTTTTCTCCAGCTCTTGACGGCAGATCTAAGAGGTACCACTCTCTATTCCTCCACTCCTCCTACGTGTCTTTCCTTAGACTGTCACCCGCTGACAGTGCTACGGAAAACTATATGGGCCGCTGCTACAGTCTGTGTGTGTACATACTGCCACACACACACACACATTCTCACAAACAGATGCACACACATACAGCCACGTATGTATACATGTGCACACCTACAGCCTTATCTAAAAGTAATAATTTGTTTTATTTAAATGCACTTTCTTTCCTGCACGAGACAACTTTACCCAGTTCTACACACTTACTTTGAATATGGCTACACTGAGGGTTTTGAGCTGAATCCAAACACCACCTACAGCAATGACTGACATACTGAAACTTGTTGTTTAAGCAACTTTTATAGTTGCTGCCTGTCTGTGTTTTTCACAGTGGCTAGGTCATCTCTTCAAGGGATGTGGAGGGAGGTTGGAGGAAGGTTTTTCAGATTAATCCTTAAAGTCGCTGAGACAACAGAACAGTGAGATAACGGGAGACAGCGGCCAGTCCTGTCAGCTAGCGTGCGCTTGTCCATGCAGTCAGGGGGAATAGGGGGAATAAATAGCCCGTTGTCCACTTCATTTAGGCCTGGCTTTGGGGAGACGGGCTGAGACAGGTGATGCCTGTGTCCAAATCCCACTCTTCTTTTCTGCTTGGTTGGACTGTAATTTCCTGGGCTTTGGAGAGCAGGCTACGCTGGCCTGCACACAGGAAAACAGGTCTGATGTGCTTTTACGGTGCATGTGTCGCTATGATAAGCTGCTACGGCCCCCCAACTCCACCATTACCCAACTCATCCCCAACACCACCCCCCCATCCTCTTGCTCCTACCCGCTCCTACCCCACAAGAATACCTACCTACCTCAAACATTTAGCCACAAACATGCATGACTTGGTCACTCACCAGTGCATTTGTATGAGACCTGGGAAAATGTTGTTCTACAAAATGATTAATATGTTTGTAAAGCTAGTGGTTGTAAAGGTAGAGGTAAAGATATTGGAAAAGGTATTGGTAGAGATAAAGGTATTGGTAGAGGTATTGGTAGAGGTATTGGTAGTGGTATTGGTAGTGGTATTGGTAGAGGTATTGGTAGAGGTATTGGTAGTGGTATTGGTAGTGGTAGATGTATTGGTATTGGTAGTGGTAGTGTTAGAGGTAGAGGTAGTGTTATAGGTAGAAGTAGTGTTAGAGGTAGAGGTAGTGTTAGAGGTAGTGGTATTGGTAGAGGTATTGGTAGTGGTATTGGTAGTGGTATTGGTCGTGTTAGAGGTAGAGGTAGTGTTAGAGGTAGAGGTAGTATTAGAGGTAGTGTTAGCGGTAGTGGTATTGGTAGAGGTATTGGTAGAGGTATTGGTAGATGTATTAGTACTGTTAGAGGTAGTGTTAGAGGTCGTGTTAGAGTTATTGGTAGTGGTATTGGTAGAGGTATTGGTAGACATAGTGGTAGAGGTAGTGGTATTGGTAGAGGTAGTGTTAGAGGTAGAGGTAGTGTTAGAGGTAGAGGTAGTGTTAGAGGTAGAGGTAGTGTTAGTGGTATTGGTAGAGGTATTGGTAGTGGTATTGGTAGAGGTATTGGAAGTGGTATTGGTAGTGTTAGAGGTAGTGTTAAAGGTATTGGTAGTGGTATTGGTAGTGGTAGAATTATTGGTAGACGTAGTGGTATTGGTAGAGGTAGTGGTATTGTTAGAGGTACTGGTAGTGGTAGTGGTATTGGTAGTGGTATTGGTAGAGGTAGAGGGAATGGTAGAGGTATTGGTAGAGGTAATGGTAGATGTATTGGTAGAGGTATTGGTAGAGGTAGAGGTAATGGTAGAGGTAATGGAGAGGTAATGGTAGAGGTAATGGTATAGGTAATGGTAGATGTATTGGTAGAGGTAATGTTAGATGTATTGGTAGAGGTAATGGTAGAGGTAGAGGTAATGGTAGAGGTATTGGTAGAGGTAATGGTAGAGGTATTGGTAGAGGTACTGGTATTGGTAGAGGTACTGGTAGTGGTAATGGTAGAGGTAATGGTAGAGGTAATGGTAGAGGTAATGGTAGAGGTAATGGTAGATGTATTGGTAGAGGTAATGATAGAGGTATTGGTAGAGGTACTGGTATTGGTAGAGGTACTGGTAGTGGTAGTGGTATTGGTAAAGGTATTGGTAGAGGTAGTGGTGGTATAGGTAGTGGTAGAGGTAGTGCTATAGGTGGTATAGGTAGATGTAGTGGTATTGGTATTGGTATTGACTGTGCCTTTAAACAGCTTGGAAAATTCCAGAAAATTATGTCATGGCTTTAGAAGCTTCTGATATGCTAATTGACATAATTTGAGTGAATTGGAGGTGTACCTGGGGACGTATTTCAAGGCCTACCTTCAAACTCAGTGCCTCTTTGCTTGACATCATAGTAACATGAAAAGAAATCAGCCAAGACCTCAGGAAAGAAATTTAGACCTCCACAAGTCTGGTTCATCCTTGGGAGCAATTTCCAAATGCCTGAAGGTACCACGTTCATCTGTACAAAAAATAGTATGCAAGTATAAACACCACGGGACCAGGCAGCCATCATACCGGGAAGGAAGGAGACGAGTTCTGTCTCCTAGAGATGAACGTACTTTGGTGCGAAAGTGCAAATAAATTCCAGAACAACAGCAAAGTACCTTGTGAAGATGCTGGAGGAAACAGGTACAAAAGTATCTATATCCACAGTAAGACGAGTCCTATATCGACATAACCTGAAAGGCCACTCAGCAAGGATGAAACCACTGCTCCAAAACCGCCGTAAAAAAGCCAGACTACGGTTTGCAACTGCACATGGGGACAAAGATCTTACTTTTTGAAGAAATGTCCTCTGGTCTGATGAAACAAAAATAGAACTGTTTTGCCATAATGATAATCGTTATGTTTGGAGGATAACGGGGAGGCTTGCAATCCGAAGAACACCATCTCAACCTTGAAGCACAGGGGTGGCAGCATCATCTTGTGGGGGTGCTTTGCTGCAGGAGGGACTGGTGCACTTCACAAAATAGATGGCATCATGAGGTAGATGGAATCATGAGGGAGGAAAATTACGTGGATGTATTGAAGCAACATCTCAAGACATCAGCCAGGAAGTGAAAGCTTGGTTGCAAATGGGTCTTCCAAATGGACAATGACCCCAAGCATACTTCCAAAGTTGTGGCAAAATGGCTTTAGGACAACAAAGTCAAGGTATTGGAGTGGCCTTCACAAGCCCTGACCTCAATCCTATAGAACATTTGTGGGCAGAACTGAAAAAGTGTGTGCGAGAAAGGAGCTCTACAAACCTGACTCAGTTATACCAGCTCTGTCAGGAGGAATGGGCTAAAATTCACCCAATTTATTGTGGGAATCTTGTGGAAGGCTACCCAAAACATTTGACCCAAGTTAAACAATTTAAAGGCAATGCTACCAAATACTAATTGAGTGTATGTGATGAAAGAAATAAGAGCTGAATTAAATCATTTTCTCTACTATTATTCTGACTTTTCACATTCTTAAAATAAAGTGGTGATCCTAAGTGACCTAAGACCGGGAATTTTTACTAGGATTAAAGGTCAGGAATTGTGAAAAACTGAGTTTAAATGTATTTGGCTAAGGTGTATGTAAACTTCTGACTTCAACTGTATATGTGATGTTGAAAAATGCCATCTAATGTAATGGAAAAATTCCTTTGTCAAGAACAGGCAAAACTGTCAGTTGCTGTTAGAGTAGTCTTAATTTCATTATTCAAAGGCCTTGATTATGATTTAGTCTCAGATTTGATTTAGTCTCAGCAGTTTATCTAATTTGACCCAACAATGTAAGTGTACACCTTAATCTTTACAGTCATGTAGTCCTGAAAATGGAAATATTTTGCACAGACACTAGTGAGCTGCTACCATTTGTATAATATATTAATACTGTATCTTCCTACATCTAAAGTTGCTATCCTAAGTTATTCTTCTGTGCAGAAATGTCCTCATCCCTGGCCCCTGGATTGATTAGGTTGTGAGTGCCCCGTGTGCATTACTGCCAGTAATTCAGTGACTCTGTCGCCCGCTGTGTGGCACGGCCCATAATACACTCAGCTCGGCCTGCCTGAGAGCCAGGAAGGACAACTCTGCTTTCATCCACAGTCAGGAATAGATGGCTGGAGCCAAAGCTCTTAGCCCTGCGATTATGGCTGGACATTTACCACACAGAGGGTACGGGGACAGCTGCACATCTTGACATAGAGGTGGTACAAGATAGAGATGTCTGATCCTTCTTTACTTTGTTCAGATTAGGTCTCTCCAACCGTGCATTTACAGTATGTAGGAAGGGAAATGGGCATGTATGACTATTCCTTTGATGTTAGCAGGCACATTTGGACATGCACTTTACCCACTTTTGTAGGTAAATAATTTCTCACTTTTCCCCCATTTGATATACATCAGCTTCCCTATTACCACAGTGTCAGTCATGTAACGGTGGTTTATCGGGCATTACACCTGTAAATAGCCTATCACATTGGAGCTCATGGAAAATCTTTCAAGCAACAACTACTTTTCTCACCTTTGAATTAGTTTTTAAATGGACGGCCTTTAAGCACTCTGTGCACATCATCACATGACTGGGAAGATCTGACGCTGGCTCTGGGTCAGCTTGGGTAGTGCACGTAGCACACAAAAGGAGATGAGTAATACCTTGAGAGAGAAGAGCCATTTCTCTACCTTGAAACACCTTGGAAAGCCTTTGTGACTCTTTCAACACATTTCAGAGGAGGATTATTTTTATCTAGCCGCTTCTATAAAAGATTTCCGGCCCTATATCATTATCTGTCTACTATCATTTCATCCCCCTCCCATTCTATCTCTCTAAAGACTGGCTATTTATATCTACACATATCACAAGGTCTTCTTTATCTTTGATGTGATGAAGGACATTTCAAATACGGTTAAACTTTTTTACATTCTGGAGACAAAAAAACCCAAAGAATTTGCATATACATTTTTATCTTCAAGGCCAGTGTTTGTAAAAAAAAATAAAATGGTGTTACTCAATCTAAATTATTTTATACACCTGTTACATATTTAGGATGACAGATAAGATTAATGAGGCCTTTGAATGACCATTATCAATAGCTGTTTAATCACAAGGTGTCTGGCCACCTGGACCCCGAACCTGAAAACCATGGCACCACTATGTGGGCAGATGATTCCCTCTCCTGTTGTGAAGAAATGAAACAGTCCTGTAGTATTCCCAAACACCCTTTACAAGGCTCAGCTTATGTGGAAATCATTACCCTGTAAACATCACCAGACAGATTTACTGGACATAAAGTGTTTGCAAAGTAGACGATGTGTTAATAAAGTCACAATTGATTGAGCATTTTTCTAAGGCAAACAGCCTAATTTGTACCTGGAGCTGGATGATTGGGTAGTGATGGTTAAGGATTAAGGTTAAAGGTTAAGTTATATGATTGGAAATGCAACAGTAGTCCAGCAGATAGACACAGCAGAGGACAACAGACCAGACGGAGTTCTCACTCTCTCTCACTCTGCATCTGCTGTGTTTATCCTCCCACCAGGGACACGACGTTTGGGATAGATGATCCATCTCTCTTTCCCTCACTCTTGTAAACACTCTCTTTCTCTCCCGCTCTCTCTCTCTCGCTCAATGTTGCTATCTTGGTCTCTCTATAAGTCCCTCTCTTCAATTCTCTCGGCATTGTCCTCTCAGTATGTCTCCCTCTGAGATTCAACAAGAAAGCTTGGCCAGGGAACCGTGAATAAGAAAAAAAACTGATATTTTTTTCAACAGAGCTCATATTTAGTGCTTTGTACTGTAGGTAGGCAACAGATGTGGACAGGAATTGTGGATTAGAGCCTTTCCCAGTGGGCCTGTGTGAAAAGCTGCCCTGAGCAGCCCTGACTGCATGAGGAACTAGAAAGCAGCACACCCTGTCTAGCACCAGAGATGCACAAACACAAGACGCTGTTGTTGCCAATGCAAGTGCTTTAGCTCACTGGACCAAAGGAGTTATTAGGAACCCAAGAGAGATATTATAAAAGAGATCGTCTTGAAATGGGAACTTCTACTCTGAAGATTGAGAAGAATGGCATTGTGGCAACATTATGATATTGATGCAATTTGATGCTAGATCTCAAGCATGTAAAGACTGTCTGTGTAGCAAACTCCCTTTTATCTGTTCTAAAATACAGAATACTAGAATAGTGGATTATGAAATTCCTTCAACAGACTGTGAACAGGTGTGAACTGAAATGAAGTCAAAGCCACATGGGCTTTTTCTCAGTCTGTTCTCCCTGTAGGCTACATTCAACACATCTCTGGCCAGGAGGTACAATTGGACGTTCTCCCTCACTTTTTGTTATTAGCCTCACAGCCAATTAAACAGTCCCTTCCTTCTGGTTTTCAAGGTTTTGGTCCTGAATACACTTCCATCCCTCTGTTTCTCAAAGACTTGGCCAGTCACACAAATCCTCCCTGCTGCTGCATTTGACAATGTGAAGGCAAAGTAGTGCTTTATGGAAAGTAGGAAATCCTCTCTCTCTGCCTCCAGGGGTGGCTGTTTTGAGGTCAGCCAATAAGTATATCCACTGAGGCAGGTTTTATGTGTTGGAGGTAGAGGTAGCTTTGAAACAGTCATAGCTGCAGGAGAGCAGAGCAGTCTCTATGGGATGTGAGGAGCGCGTGCAGCAGGCCCCCTTTCAATTCTCTGCAGTGCGGTGACTTGAATGCCTTCGAGGAGATGAATACAGAGTGAATCTCAAACGCGCTGAAATGGAGCGGCTTCCATATGCATGACCTGACTCTTTCAGCACTTCCATTCAGTCCTTTTTGAGTGTATTTAAGGTGGTGATAAAGGCCCAGCTCAGCTCTATGTCCCCCTGACAATGAGGAGAGCCCTACCCTGGTCCAGGCTAGGGCTGTTGAGGTGACTGTATTACTGCCACACCGGTAGTCATGAGTCAGTCAAACTCAATCCAAGCATGGCCTAGTGTCTGCTGGTTTTTGGTTTATCCTTTCAATTAAGACTTAGGCAACCAGGTGAGGGGAGTTCCTTACTAATTAGTGACCTTAATTCATCATTCATTCATTCAAACTACAAGGGAGGAGTGAAAACTCACAGACACTCGTCCCTCCGTGGAATGAGTTTGACATGTGCCGTTGAGTCACAGTAATCTCCTCTTATCCACTCTGGACATGTGTTGGTAGTAGAGGTTGACCGATTAATTGGAATGGCCGATTAATTAGGGCCGATTTCAAGTTTTCGTAACAATCGGAAATCGGAATCGGAAATTTTTGGGCGCCGATTTGCCAATTTTTATTGTATTTTTTAATAACTTTATTTAACTAGGCAAGTCAGTTAAGAACACATTCTTATTTTCAATGACGGCCTAGGAACGGTGGGTTAACTGCCTTGTTCAGGGGCAGAACGACAGATTTTCACCTTGTCAGTTCGGGGGATCCAATCTTACAGTTAACTTGTCCAACGCAAAAACGACCTGCCTCTCTCTCGTTGCACTCCACAAGGAGACTGCCTGTTACGCGAATGCAGTAAGCCAAGGTAAGTTGCTAGCTAGCATTAAACTTATCTTATAAAAAACTATTAATCATAATCACTAGTTAACTACACATGGTTGATGATATTACTAGATATTATCTAGCGTGTCCTGCGTTGCATATAATCTGACTGAGCATACAAGTATCTAAGTATCTGATTGAGCGGTGGTAGGCAGAAGCAGGCGCGTAAACATTCATTCAAACAGCACTTTCGTGCGTTTGGCCAGCAGCTCTTCGTTGTGCGTCAAGCATTGCACTGTTTATGACTTCAAGCCTATCAACTCCCGAGATGAGGCTGGTGTAACCGAAGTGAAATGGCTAGCTAGTTAGCGCTCTGAGCCTTCTAGTAGTTGTTCCCCTTGCTCTGCATGGGTAATGCTACTTCGATGGTGGCTGTTGTTGTTGTGTTGCTGGTTCGAGCCCAGGGAGGAGCGAGGAGAGGGACGGAAGCTATACTGTTACACTGGCAATACTAAAGTGCCTATAAGAACATCCAATAGTCAAAGGTTAATGAAATACAAATGGTATAGAGGGAAATAGTCCTATAATTCCTATAATAAGTACAACCTAAAACTTCTTACCTGGGAATATTGAAGACTCATGTTAAAAGGAACCACCAGCTTTCATATGCTTCCCTATAATCATTCTGACATCAATGCAAATGTAATCGAAAATCATATCAAACACTTATCATCAAACAATATTGTGCTTTTAAAACTCACCTCACAGTATACATATTAAAGCTTATGCATATGCATAGGCATAAGGTGCCGCGGTCATCACCCTTTCCAAAGGGGGTGACACTCTAGACCCAAACTGTTACAGACCTATATCTATCCTGCCCTGCCTCTCTAAAGTCTTCAAAAGCCAAATAGATCACTGACCATTTCGAATCCCACCGTACCTTCTCTGCTGTGCAATCAGGTTTCTGAGCTGGTCATGGGTGCACCTCAGCCACGCTCAAGGTACTAAACAATATCATAACCGCCATCGATAAAAGACAGTACTGTGACTGCCTCGCCTGGTTCATCAACTACTTCAGTGTGTCAAATCGGAGGGCCTGTTGTCCGGACCTCTGGCAGTCTCTATGGGGGAACCACAGGGTTCAATTCTCGGGCCGACTCTTTTCTCTGTATATATCAACGATGTCGCTCTTGCTGCTGGTGATTCATTGATCCACCTCTACGCAGAGGACACCATTCTGTATACTTCTGGCTCTTCTTTGGACACTGTGTTAACATACCTCCAGACGAGCTTCAATGCCATATAACACTCTTTCCGTGGCCTCCAACTGCTCTTAAACGCTAGTAAAACTAAATGCATGCTCTTCAACCGATCACTGTCCGCACCCGCCTGCCCGACTAGCATCACTACTCTGGACAATTCTGACTAAGAATATGTGGACAACTTCAAATACCTAGGTGTCTGGCTAGACTGTAAACTCTCCTTCCAGATGCATATTAAACATCTCCAATCCAAAATTAAATCTAGAATCTGCTTCCTATTTCGCAACAAAGCCTCCTTCACTCATGCTTCCAAACATACCCTCGTAAAACCGACTATCCTACCGATCCTCAACTTCGGTGATGTCATTTACAAAATAGCCTCCAACACTCTACTCAGCAGTCTATCACAGTGCCATCCGTTTTGTCACCAAAGCCCCATATAGCACCCACCACTGTGACCTGTATGTTCTCATCGGCTGGCCCTTGCTACATATTCGTTGCCAGACCCACTGGCTCCAGGTCATCTAAGTCTTTGCTAGGTAAAAGTCACTGGTCACCATAACAACCAACACCCACCCATAGCACGCGCTCCAGCAGGTATATCTCACTGGTCATCCCCAAAGCCAACACCTCCTTTGGCTATGTGTCTCCTTCCAGTTCTCTGCTGCCAATGACTGGAAGAATTGCAAAAAAAGAAAATCACACACCAAAAAAATACAAAATACAAAAAATTGCTGAAGTTGGAGACATATCTCCCTCACTAACTTTAAGCATCAGCTATCTGAGCAGCTTACCGATTGCTGCAGCTGTACACAGCCCACCTGTAAATAGCCTATCCAACTACCTACCTCATCCTCATATTGTTTTATTGACTTTTTTGCTCTTTTGCACACCAGCATTTATACTTGCACATCAATATCTGCACATCTATCACTCCAGTGTTAATTTGCTAAATTGTAACTACTTCGCTACTATGGCCTATTTCATTGCCTTACCTCCTTATGCCATTTGCACACACTATATATTATATTGTGTTATTGACTGTACTTTTGTTTATCCCACGTGTAACTCTGTGTTGTTGTTTTTTGGCGCACTGCTTTGCTTTATCTTGGTCAGGTCGCAGTTGGTCACAGTTGAGAACTTGGTTAAATAAAGGTGATATAAATACACAAATAGGCCTATACATGAGCTCCGCCCCCCCAAAAGCTTGAATTAAAATGGTGATTATACAGTTATTCAATACACACGTTCGCCATATTGATGAGACCAAGGCGCAGCGTGATAAGCATACATTCTTCTTTTAATTAACAAATAAATACTAAACAAACTAACAAAGAAACAAAACGAACGTGCCGCTATATAACACGAGTGCTGACAGGAAACTAAACATAGACAATAACCCACAAAACCAAAATGGAAATGGCAACCTAAATAGGATCCCCAATCAGAGACAACGATAAACAGCTGCCTCTGATTGGGAACCAATTCAGGCCACCATAGACCTACATTTACCTAGACAAACCAAAACCCCATAGATATACAAAAAAAACCCTAGACAAGCCAAACACGCATACCACTGTTGTCACACCCTGACCTAACCAAAATAATAAAGAAAACAAAGATAACTTAGGTCAGTAAAGACAAGATTATATTGAGAATAGTCCGATGGGTGAAAATATAATCACTTGATGAGAGAACAGCGATGGCAGCCTGAGGCAAGGAACAGAGCACAAACTTTTTTTGCTCAAATCATCAATATACTCGCATCATGCAGCCCTTATATGTTTTGATTTCTAAGACAATCTAATGTTTGTATTATTCACAGCTAAAGTTGTCAAATAACTCTAAATCAAGCATATGGGACCTGTTTCAAATTCTAACTTTTGCGTTCAACATAGCCACTTCATATGCACACTCTCGGAATGGGAAAACCATCCTTTCTATTTTATTCAGCTAAGTTCAATTATATTCTTCTTACTATAAAATCATATCATATAAAATAATGGCACAGGATATCTTGTCTGCCAAATGTTGAAGCCTACAGCAATTTAATGACCACCACAGCCCTTGTCCAGGCCACACACAGCCAGCCACAGCACAGGTCCCTCTTCTCTAATGAACCCATTCTCCATTCTCAAATCAAAGGTGTTCCTAGAGAGAGAGAGAGAGAGAGAGAGAGAGAGAGAGAGAGAGAGAGAGAGAGAGAGAGAGAGAGAGAGAGAGAGAGAGAGAGAGAGAGAGAGAGAGAGAGAGAGAGAGAGAGAGAGAGAGAGAGAGAGAGAGAGAGAGAGAGAGAGAGAGAGAGAGAGAGAGAGAGAGAGAGAGAGAGAGAGAGAGAGAGAGAGAGAGAGAGAGAGAGAGAGAGAGAGAGAGAGAGAGAGAGAGAGAGAGAGAGAGAGAGAGAGAGAGAGAGAGAGAGAGAGAGAGAGAGAGAGAGAGAGAGAGAGAGAGAGAGAGAGAGAGAGAGAGAGAGAGAGTATTAAAGTCAGCTTGTTTGTGTCAGATGTTGGGATTTGTTTGTTTCGCCTGTGCTCTGCTAAGCCGGAGAGATTCCCCCGGCGAGGGGATGCCAGGCCGGGCCCATACTGCACCTTTAGGAGAGGTTGAATACATGAATAAGTGATACAGGCCTGTAGAGGGTCTTGAGGGGGGGAGGGGTTGGGGAGAGAGAGTTTTTTTGAGTTTTTATAAAACCTTTATTTTTTACTCAAGTGTTAACATAAATAATGACACACTGCCTTTTCAGAAATGAAACAACAAATGTAATTCCTAAACAAAAATAAATACATAACATATACATTCAACTTATTTCAGCAGCAAAAAATAATTTCCCCTCCTCTAGAAAACAAAGCGCTCCTTCGTATGCCACTTCTCCTCAAATAATAGGAGATGCCCATCAAAGAACTGCTGTGTCACTGTTTTGTCCTCTTTGTACTCACACTTGTAGAGCTCAGCATAGAACTCTACTGCCCTCTTTCTAATTTCACTAGGGCTAGTGAGCTCTTGTCCAACAGCTGATTTGAGACAATGAATAATTTTTCTTTGTCCATTCTTTTTCTCTAAACCAAAGAAAAATTTGGATGAGGCATCCATTTCAGATATGCCCTGAAATTTACTTCTCACCAGTGCCCCCTGTGCTCTGATACCCAGCAGATCTGCCAATGCAGCTTTTCTCCTCTTGAGGGCCTGAGTATGGCCTCGATCTCCTGTGGTCTCAACCAACGTCATGAGTTCCACTATTTCAATCTCTAGGGCTTTCATTGATCTGGTGATATCCTTGGTGACATTCCTTGTGTATTGATTACAAAATTGTTGAATCTGGATTTTCCCTATATCCCACCATTGTTGAAGTGATACAAAACTGGCCTTTTGAGACCTCCACCTCTCCCCCAAAAAACTGAAACAGTTCCTGAAGTGAGCATCACTCAATAAAGTTATATTAAAATGCCAGTATGCGCTTTTAGGTTTTACATCGTTAATGAACACCACCTCTGTTATTAAACAATGATCAGAAAATCCCACTGGAGTTATCACACTTGATTTACAGACCTGAGATTGATGCTCAAAAACATAAAACCTATCTAACCTGGCCATAGAGATGATGTTCTCTCTCACATGCGCCCAGGTGTACTGCCTTGTTCCTCCATGTTGACTCCGCCAAATATCACACAGTTCATTTGTTACAATAAGGCGTTTTAAAAACGTCCTTGAGGCTATATGAGGTTCTTGGTGATTTCTATCTAAATCGCTAACTGTGCAGTTAAAATCCCCAGCAATAAACAAATAATCTTCTTTGTTACATTTCTCAATGGTATTTGATAATGTCTCTAAAAAACATACCCTCTCAACTGTCACCACTGGGGCATATACATTTATCAGACACATATTGATGTTTTCATACCTTGCTCTAACTTTTAATAACCTCCCCTCAACTACCTCTTCAACCTCATATGACAAAGGCAAAAACCCTTTTGAGAATAAGATAACCACACCCCCACTTTTTGAGTTTTTATGACTACACACCACTGTCCCCCCCCCCCACTCCTGTTGCCACATAACTTAATTTTCCAAATTACTATGCGTTTCTTGTAGAAAAATTATGTCACTTCCCCTTCCCCTCATTAACTCATACACCATGGCTCTTTTTTTAACATCTCTTGCCCCATTTACGTTTAAAGAAGAGATCTTAAAACTGCTCATGGATAAGAAAAAAATACAGAGGAAGATACAGCCATCACATCTCTTTACAGAGTTAAAACTGCAACTGAACTCTTTCATTTTCTTTAGAATTTACATCACTTATTACTCTCGTGACCACTTTCTTGAGTCTAGCAATTTCAGGGCTTTTCAAACCTCCCCCTGTAATTTTTGACATCAGAAACTTTGCTGATTCAATAAACAATTCACGTTCAGGGAAAAAATCAGTTACATTGTAATCCTGCATATATTTCTTCCCTTTTGTCAACTTCAGAAATTGACGTATCTTCTCGATCCCATACCTCCCTTCCACCCCATCTATCTCACTATATTGTTGTGACGCGTCAGATGACTCACTCTCGCTATCCTCCCCAGAAGAAAACCCCATCTCTACAACCTGTTCATCTTCACCTGATTTATCCATCTCTACCTTTCTCTTAGAATTAGACCCTTCACCACCCCTTAAATTCTTCCTTTTACTCCTCGGTATTTTGAAAACATCCGCTTCCTTTTCCGTTATTTCAATCTCCTCTTGACCTCCAATTTCATTTTCCAGCACCACCTCAGCGACGGCAGTCGCAATCTCACCTACTGTTTCCCCACCCTCTTTGTTCTGATCTATCCCACAATTGCCCCCTTATCCACAATGCCTTCCTCTCCTACTTTTCCAACCACATCTTCCCACCTTCTCTCTTCCCCTACACCTGTAGTATTTTCATCCCTTCGCTGTGGGACGTCAGTTGCACCCGCACTAAAGCTACTACCAGGCTCAGCGCGCTCATTCTCGGGACAATTACGCACCAAATGCCCCTCTCTTCCACATCCAAAACATTTCATTGATTCAGTAGATGCATAGAATACATAATCAAATCCATCAATCTTAAAACTAAACGCTAAATTCAGTTCATCTCCTTCCTTTTTTAAAATCATATGCACTTGTCTCCTATGAGACACGACATGTTTCAACAACGGAGATTTGCATCCAAAAAGAACCTTCTTTATTGTAGATACGATTTGACCATGGCGAGATAACTCTCGCTCTAACACTTCATCTCTAACAAATGGTGGCACATTAGAAAGCATAACTTTCTTCGCCGGATTCATAAGCGGAAATACCGGCGTCTGTGTCTCCCGCAACACAACACCCCTCTCAACTATCTTATTCACCTTTTCAATTGAATCTAAGAATATCACTACAGCGCTATTCATCCTTGAGGCTGATTTGATGCTATCATACCCAATGATAGCACCCACAGCCAAGCTACATTCTTCCACTGAACACCCAGCCTCAGCAGGAATTTTTACTCCATGCCAAGTTTTTCAAACTCTACACTTCCGCGAGTGGCCATTGCAACCAGCCCCACCCGCTGGTTGTGCCCTCGCGAAAAACCAACCTCAAAGATCCCACCACCCCTATACGTGCTTAGTGATAGTTAAACAATATACCCTTAAAACAACTAAACTAATCAATATATGTACATACCAAAACCCAATAGAGTGAAAAGAAATTCCATTCGTTCTCACAATCACTCCTGCTTGACGACTCACTCCCAGCATGCACTGAGAGAGAGAGAGAGAGAGAGAGAGAGAGAGAGAGAGAGAGAGAGAGAACAAATAAAAAAAATGGGGTGGTTAGTTTGCGATACTTTAAGCCTTTAAGCAATCCAAAGCCTTTTCTCCAAAAGAGTTGATGTAGTTAGCAGCCAATTCTATGTAGCATTACGAACTGATTAGAGAGAAACAGAGGCATTTTAACATGCAATACATGGTGTTGCTTCTGCAGCTGTCTAACTCCCCTCATCCTCTGTGTTAGTGAGATAATGCTTGTTCAAAGCGTGTTTTAGTGGTTTCTGTAGTCCAGGGAGGGAAGCCAGTAAATGGCTCTCTGCATCTTAAGAGGAGCAGTCATTCTCATGTCAAGGTTACTGAGTATTTTCTTCTGAGTACGAGGTGTGTGCATCAGAAATTATTTTCATGAATGTTCATTTTAGGACCAAGGCCTTGGCAGGGGTCACGTTAGAGTTCAGAAATCTTAATTCTGACAACACAGACCATCAAAAAAATATGCATTTTAAACCATTTCACCTGCGTTTTAGATTAAAAGTCAACAGTGTTTTTTTTGCTTCAATAGAGTGATCAGGGACGTGCAACTACAGTTTTCCTTCACAGAAAATACATTAGTACAACACATTCGGCAGAATATTGCTTCATTTTCATCAGATGACAACAGAAGTGCAACGCTATTTGGCTGGCAGCCACACAAGTAAATGAGCTTATAATGAAAAAGAAAGGTATTTTTTGCAAAAACGATGCATGGTCATCATATTTCTAAGGTTTATCATAGCTACATTTCCTAATGTTTTGCTTGAAGTTTAACTTGCATTTTACTAGAGAGAAATAGGCTACACCGAGGGAAAAGTACCAGAGCACTGTCTGCTGATGGAATGCCCATTTGTGAATTCTCATCATAGGGGAGAAGTGCAACTGAAGAATAAAATTAGTCTGATGACAAGCAGAAATGACAATAAGAAGCATTTTAGATCTGTGTTTACAAAATGCAGTAAGATATTTCTTGTGCATTTTATTATTTCTTTCTGCGTGATAAACGTGACCCCTGCTTGGGGAATGAGCTCAATGTGGGAGCTATCAATGGTACATGACTCAAACTGAGATGATGCATGGTGTTTTATTCACTATACAGTAAATGGTAGAGGTGACTCTTGAATGTTGAATAAGAGGGAAGCAGAAAGAACTTGCAAACCACTCAGAGAGGGCTGAACTATCATAAAGGAGAGCAGAGAGCTCTTGTGCAATTCCATGGAAAATATTTTTCACTTAAAAATGAATGCCAAACAAATATTGTTGAAGTTTTATAAAAACATATTTACAAGAAAAAATTTACAGATAAAAAGTTTGGCAACAGAATAAACTGAGAGAGATTTTACTATAATTCTGTTCCAAAACTTTGCATCGGCTCAGTTTCCAGTAAATTAGTTTATGTATTTTACTGTGTAAATTGTTTAAGTAGTCATTGTGCATAGAGTTGTATGGTTTGTTAAACTTTGAAACCAATGGTTTTTGTTAGGTTTTTGTTAGATCCTTTACAGTGGAATTGCCCTCTTATGGCTCAATGTGAAATCTTTGGTCTCTTAGTGATAAAGATAGAGAAATAGAAACAGACCGAACCACTCAGAGAGAAGGTGGAGAGAGAAAGAAAGAGACAGCGAGAGAGAGAGAGAATGAGGGAGAAAGAGAGACAGAGAGAGAGAGAGAAAGAGAGAGGTGAGTAGTCTGATCTCCACAGTTTGTGAAATCACGGCCAGCTCAGCTAATAAACATGGTGTAATGGCTTCAGAGTGATCATTTGCGGGGATGTGACAGCCAGGGATGTGCACAGGGTGTAATTTTCTCCCCAGCGAGAGAAGACCATCTTCTCTCATTCTCCCTGCCTTTAATAAGTAATTTCCCTCCAAATGAAATCACTGCCTCCTCTTACAAACATACCAATTTGCAACTTGAGGAAATATTTAGAGTGATCCGCGACAGAAACCGATACCTCATTTTCTTAACAAGCACAGAGTTGTGTACAGAATGCAATGCAGAGCCACTGGGCTTCCCATGGTAGCTAACTGCCTCCCTCTCAGGAATGGCACTGGGAAATTAGGCCAGCGTGCCTGTCATTGATTTAGTTTGAACTGTGAAGTTCTCTCACTGCCTTTGACTCGTTTTCTCAGGGAACCACAAGCTTGCAGAGAGCATTACCAGTCATTCAGCATGCAGATTTAGCCAAGAATGCCCAATGACTGTATTTTCAGTGTATTAAATTACAGTACATTTTCTTTCCTAGAATTCTCCATTAATGTTGACCCTTGGGCTTTAAGAAGTGATCTAGTTATCCCCAGGAGCATAAAGGGACTGAATGTACGGTAGGCTACAGTTCTTATGTGCTATAAGCTCCTGCATATGCAGCATCCTGCTCTATTCCTCTGTGGCCACAGGCTTTCATCCACTCTGAGATGCTACTTGGGCACGTGCCATGGCGACGCATGGGTGTGCTAATTCAGTCAACCCTACCGAACATGTGAGAGACTAAGGGAGCAACATGTGTTTCATGGTCCCAGGTGTCTCTTTGAGAGAAAGAAAAAGAGAAGGATGAAGGGTTACACATTTGGAAAAGTGTTGTCCTACCTTGTGAAAGTTGGAAAGTTAATCTTACCATGCTTGGGTTCTGATGAATGCTTTGTAGGTTATGCGGGGTTTGTTGGCACGGACTGATCACATTTTCAATCATTGTAGTCTCTCTATTGTCTTCTACTTCAATTGACTTATTCAGCAGTATGCAAAGCCGTGTCTCACTGCGTTGCTTTAGCTGACTTGTCGTAGGGTTTCACCTATGATTTACGTTCTCTCGATTAGAGGTCCTGGGCTACAGACAAGCGCTTATTCCAAGTACTTAGAGATAAGAATCTCAGGTGATCTAAGGTCAAATGTTCTAATGCCCAATAAAAATGCTTGTCGTAAGAAGACCGCCTGATAATATGTAGAAGGTAAAGCGATGAGTTGAATCTGATGCCCAGAGTATGTATGAATAATGAATGTATATATACATAATGGATGTGCAGTCACACACTTCAGTGAGCAGTGGATGGTGTGGTTGCCTTCAGCTCTCTCATAATTCACTGGTCTCTCTCATTAATCTGGCCCTGGTTCAGAATGATGAGGAAATTAAGCAGGGAGCCGTGCTCCAGTACAGTCTCCAGTACAGTCTCTATGACATGGCCATCCACCGGCCAGAAGGGTCGTCTCACCTCGCCAGAGATATAGCTCCAGTCAGACTAATTAAGACAGACAAAGAAAGAAAGAAAGAAAGACAAAAAGAGCTTACGAAAGGAAGGGAGGAAGGAAGAAATGCAGTGCAGTACACATAAGTTATGTACACTGCATTTAATTGCGCTTCTCTGTACAGCACCAGGAGTGCTCACTTAGTCAGTGTAAAGGGCACTACACACCCTTCACAATATGGTCGGTTCCAAATATTTGAGCCACACAAAAGTACTTAAAACTATGTAGAAAATGGCACACCGTCACTGCGCTTGCATAGTTTATGCCAGCAGCATACCACCCTACATCCCACTGCTGGCTTGTGTGTGAAGCTAAGCAGAGTTGGTCTTGGTCTGTCCCTGGATGGGAGACTAGATGCTGCTGAAAGTTATGTAACAGGTTCCCTTTCCTCTGGTCAGAAAATATATATCCCAATCCAGTGATTGGGGATATTGTCCTGTGTAGGGTGCTGTCTTTTGGGTGGGATGTTAAACGGGGTGTCCTGACTCTCTGTGGTCACTGAAGATCCCATGGCACTTATCGTAAGAGCTAAATTCCCAATCTGGCCTTCATACCATTGTGGCCACCTAATCATCCCCAGTTTACAATTGGCTCATTTCTCTCCCCTCTAACTATTCCCCAGGTTGTTGTTGTAAATGAGAATGTGTTCTCAGTCAACTTACCTGGTAAAATAAGGGTTAAAAAAAAGGTGTGTAGCAGCCTTTAACTGTGAGAGTAAGTACACTTGACAGAGTGTAATCAGCTGTCAGATATATGTAAGAAAGGGAATAGCTGAAAACAACAGGTAAATTATGTAATTTAGCTGAGGTGTGTTGGCTGCCGCTGAGCGACTGCCAACACAAAGGTGTTTTAAGGGGCAGGTGACGTTTGAGGTTGTTACAGGCATACGGTATTCACAGGCCAGTGTTTGAAGTCGGGCTTATGTAAGACGCTTTCTTTGTCTCCATTGCAGATGACGGCTCTGTTGATGTGATACATTCTCCAATGATCAGACGTAAGGTGCCTCGATCACAGCTAATGTTATCTTAGTCACTCAGACACGGCGTGCTGTGAGGTGTGTATGTCAGGGAGACTTTCAATAGGACTCACAGGGGGGCCTGTTTATAAATCCCTGTCTCTGAAAGAAACCTTTTGTGTCCCTAAATATCCCTAAATTAATGTGTTATCTAATTTAGCTGTTACCCTATTCATGTTGTGTGTGTGTGTGTGTGTGTGTGTGTGTGTGTGTGTGTGTGTGTGTGTGTGTGTGTGTGTGTGTGTGTGTGTGTGTGTGTGTGTGTGTGTGTGTGTGTGTGTGTGTGTGTGTGTGTGTGTGTGTGTGCGCATCTGTGAGCAGGTGGGACCGTGTGTGGGTGTGGGTATGCAGGTGCGACTGTGTGTGTGTGTGTGTGTGCATCTGTGAGCAGGTGGGACTGTGTGTGGGTATGCGTGTGTGTGTGTATGCTTGTCAGGATAAAAATTTTTTACGGTACTGGTACTCCCTATATATAGCTCTACTCTTGTGTGTTACTATTTTTCTTTTTATTATTATTTATTAACTCAACATCGTTGGACTGGTGTATAACATCGAGCAAACAGCCATGCAATCTCCATACACAAACATTGGCAGTACAATGGCCTTACTGAAGAGCTCAGTGACTTTCAACGTGGCACCGTTATAGGATGCCACCTTACCAACAAGTGAGTTTGTTACATTTCTGCCCTGCTAGCGCTGCCCCAGTCAACTGTAAGTACTGTTGTTGTGACTTGGAAGTGGTAGGCCACACAAGCTCACAGATCGTGACTGTCGAGAGCGGAAGCATGTAGCGTGTAAAAAACATGTCCTCGGTTGCAACACTCACTACCGGGTACCAAACTGCCTCTGGAAGCAACGTCAGCACAACAACTGCTCATCGGGAGCTTCATGAAATGAGTTTCCATGTCCGAGCAGACGCACACAAGCCTAAGAGCACCAATGCCAAGCTTCTGCTAGAGTGGTGTCAAGCTTGCTACCATTGGACTGCCAGTGCCCGACCTCACTAATGCTCCTGTGGCTGAATGGAAGCAAATCCCTGCAGCAATGTTCCAACATCTAGTGGAAAGCCTTCCCAGAAGGGTGGAATCTGTTAGGGCAGCAAAGGAGGGACCAACTCCATATTAATGCTCATGATTTTGGAATATGATGTTCGACGAGCAGGTGTCCACATACTTTTGGTCAATGTAGTGTATATCCTATATGTTTTTACGTTTGTTGCCTGTGTGTTTGCGTGGGACATGGTTTGCTGGAGAAGATTGTGAGTTTTCTCGTGTGAGCACCATTAGTTGAGAGTCAGCAGTTTCGCTGATGAAGACAGAGGTAGAGGAAATGGCCCCTCATAAATACCCTGCTACTGTACTGTAGTCTGTCTGTGTGCTGCTGCTTCCCCAACGACTACACCGCCAAGAAGTGAGAAGAGGAGTTGATGATCTATAGGGCCATTAGGCCTCTAACCCCTAACTCTCTCACTTTACTTGCATCTCTGTCATTACTACCATTATGCCTTGTTCTCTGGGCCTGGGGCCCACCATTGGAGATAGAGGGAGAGAGGATGACCTGTGTGATAAAGCGGGGGAGTGGTGTCATGCATTACTGATACTGAGGGGAGCAGGAGCAGCTAATATGCTAGATAAGAGAGGAGTAGAGCACCGACACCACTCTCTGTGATGGATACCTTTGGTCTGGTCTTTCTGGGGAATTATCCTGTTAGCTATTCCTATTGGACAGCAGAGAGGAAGAAGGGGCATTCATTTGCTTATTGTGTGATAGGGTAGACAAAGGTGATGTTAGAATGACACAAATTATGTTATGTTTGAGAGCAGCTCCTTATGTTCATCTGTTGAAATGACACTGATCCAGTCTGGGATGTAACACTTTCACATGATGTCTTCTTAAGACAGAATCGTATATCTTAAGACAGGGCAGAGTGCAATGAGCATAATGAGTAGCTCTCCATATAAACTTTTACTCTTCAGCGTTGAAGTGGACGACGGATTAAAGATGTTAAATCGCTTGGTCGACGGGTGGATTTGAATGCTCAGGCACAATGACCACATTTACATGCCCACCAATATCCCGTTGTTATTCAGGATACTCAAGTATTCCATTTTTGAGTCGACGCAAATAAACATCATAAACTGTTTAAAATAACCCAAAAAAGCGTGTGTCCCGATTATGAGAAACCCGGATAAGATGCCTGGGACATGCTGATCTAAGACCGGATACTGTGGCATGTAAACATCTTATCCCATTTACTGTTGTTTTTGCAATCTGCACAAGCTCAGTTTCTCATATCCTGGGTGTTGTGTGATGATGTTTTCATCTGATTGCCAAACAGATAATTTAAATATTTAAATAGTAGGCTATACCTTATAATTTAGGCCATATTATAATTTCCGACATTTGTTTGTCAACTATAGTTTGAGACATGCAGCTTATCTTCTGTCATAAATTGTTGCCCCAGAAGACTAAATAAAGTAATGCTCACCAGAATAACACCTTACATTGATAGAATGAATGCATTGGTAATCTAGTTAACACCGGTAAAGTTGTCTGTTTAGTTTAAGGACCTGCGAGAAAATGCAATAATTCCAAAACAGTAGAAAGATTGTTTTAAGCAAATGAAAGCTGAGAAATCGATGGAACGCAGTTCTGGTAAGAACTGTTCGTCTTGGGTACATATTTTATGTGATTGAAATTCTCTGCTTGCATAACAGTGTCAAAGATAACAAGTTACACGCGCATTCACATTTTTTCAAGAGACACTGAATGAAAGAAATCATATTTCTCCACCCCTGTTCCCAAGAAAAAATTTATATTTGTTTTATAAATTTACTGCAAAAATGTCATATTATATGAGGCTACATGTGAGAGGTTATAGGCCTACAGTCAGTGTCCACATTTCAGTTACTATTCCATTTAACCTCGTGAGCGGGATATCAAAAGTGTATGTAAACAGTTTATCCAGAATAAGACCTTAAGCGGGATATAAGCCACTCTCCGTAATACTGTACGCATGTAAAAGTGGTCCCTGACTAAGAAGAGTCTGGGGCTCACACTCTGACTCTGAGTATTAAAGTCAGCTTGTTTGTGTCAGATGTTGGGATTTGTTTGTTTCGCCTGTGCTCTGCTAAGCCGGAGAGATTCCCCCGGCGAGGGGATGCCAGGCCGGGCCCATACTGCACCTTTAGGAGAGGTTGAATACATGAATAAGTGATACAGGCCTGTAGAGGGTCTTGAGGGGGGGAGGGGTTGGGGAGCAGTAGAGAGAGAGAGAGAGAGAGAGAGAGAGAGAGAGAGAGAGAGAGAGAGAGAGAGAGAGAGAGACTAATGAGAAGCACCACGGCACTGGGGGCTTACGTACAGTCTGTCTCCAGGAGCTCCAGGGGCCTCATTTATGCATGTTGGGTATGCACAAAACATGCTTGTGCCAGTTGTCACCCAAAAATTTGCATTTTTTAAAAAACTAAACATGAGAATGTGCTTGTCCTCCCACAAACTTTAGACCATGCGTACGCAGTTTCTAGTGGTTGAAGGATTGCGTTGCAAGAAGGCAAAAGTAGCCTAGTAGCCTTGTGCAAATGGGGAATATATGATGACATATTCATAACCAAAAAGTATATATTTCTGATTATTCTTTAAATTCCATAATCTGACTGATGGTTTCGTACAAAATGGTCATTAGGTCTACAACAAGTTAGGATAGGCTACCATTCATCCCATCTCTCATTGAACTGGACCCACTTCCCAGTAGTAAATAGATAAGCTGTGATGTCACATTTCTCGAGGAGACAATGTCTCATTTATAAAGGTAATACATATATCATAAGCATTGCACCATTTCTGGCCATGATGAGTTCATGTTCCCCAAGTAGCCATACAACAAATGACCATGCATATTTCTAATTTAAATGATCCTATTAGATAGGCTATTATAATTTCAAGTTGTTGCTCTATGCATCGGAAAGGGAGCGTAGTTTATAACATAGGCTACAGTAACATTTTGCAGGTGAACAGACAGTTGATATGTTGCATTGAAGTGTGTAGGCTACCACTGTAAGTAGGCCTAGTGTAGTTCAAACATTTTTCAGAGAATTCATGGGCATTGCAGCACATTTAGGTTTGGGAGAAAGTCAATGCAAAACATTATTGAATTCAAACGATCTGTTTACAGGTCCACAGCAGTTTGCAATTGTTTTTGTGTTTCAGAAACGGTCCGATACAGCAAATGTCACTGCAAAACAAAAACAATTCTGCCAACACCTCCAAAGACATTTGATCAAGTTCGCCATTGATATTTCCTTTTAGATTTAATTTTTATTTATTTATTTCACCTTTATTTAACCAGGTAGACAAGTTGAGAAGAAGTTCTCATTTACAATTGCGACCTGGCCAAGATAAAACACGTGGAGTAAAACAAACATACAGTCAATAATACAGTAGAAAAATAAGTCTATATACGATGTGAGTAAATGAGGTGAGATAAGGGAGGTAAAGGCAAAAAAAAGGCCATGGTGGTGAAGTAAATACAATATAGCAAGTAAAACACTGGAATTGTAGATTTGCAGTGGAAGAATATGCAAAGTAGAAATAAACATAATGGGGTGCAAAGGAGAAAAATAAATAAATGCAGTAGGGGAAGAGTTAGTTGTTTGGGCTAAATTATAGATGGGCTATGTACAGGTGCAGTAATCTTTGGCGTTTGTTCCAGTCATTGGCAGCAAAGAACTGGAAGGAGAGGCGGCCAAAGGAATCATTGGTTTTGGGGGTGACCAAAGAGATATACCTGCTGGAGCGCGTGCTACAGGTGGGTGCTGCTGTGGTGACCAGCGAGCTGAGATAAGGGGGGACTTTACCTAGCAGGGTCTTGTAGATGACCTGGAGCCAGTGGGTTTGGCGACGAGTATGAAGCAAGGGCCAGCCAACGAGAGCGTACAGGTTGCAGTGGTGGGTAGTGAATGGGGCTTTGGTGACAAAACGAATGGCACTGTGATAGACTGCATCCAATTTATTGAGTAGGGTATTGGAGGCTATTTTGTAAATGACATCACCAAAGTTGAGGATCGGTAGGATGGTCAGTTTTACGAGGGTATGTTTGGCAGCATGAGTGAAGGATGCTTTGTTGCGAAATAGGAAGACAATTCTAGATTTAACTTTGGATTGGAGATGTTTGATGTGAGTCTGGAAGGAGATTTTACAGTCTAACCAGACACCTAGGTATTTGTAGTTGTCCACATATTCTAAGTCAGGTGCAGGTGCAGGCAGCGATCGGTTGAAGAGCATGTTTTTAGTTTCATTTGTATTTAAGAGCAGTTGGAGGCCACAGAAGGAGAGTTGTATGGCATTGAAACTCGTCTGGAGGGTTGTTTACACAGTGTCCAAAGAAGGGCCAGAAGTATACAGAATGGTGTCGTCTGCGTAGAGGTGGATCAGAGACTCACCAGCAGCAAGAGCGACATCATTGATGTATACAGAGAAGAGAGTCGGCCCAAGATTTGAACCCTGTGGCACCCCCACAGAGGCCCGGACAACAGGCTCTTCGATTTGACACAATGAACTCTATCAGAGAAGTAGTTGGTGAACCAGGCGAGGCAATCATTTGAGAAACCAAGGCTATCGAGTCTGCCGATGAGAATGTGGTGATTGACAGAGTCGAAAGCCTTGGCCAGGTCAATGAATATGGCTGCAGAGTATTGTTTCTTATCGATGGCGGTTAAGATATCGTTTAGGATCTTGAGCGTGGCTGAGGTGCACCCTTGACCAGCTCTGAAACCAGACTGCATAGCGGAGAAGGTGCCGTGGGATTCGAAATGGTCGGTAATCTGTTTGTTGACCTGGCTTTCGAAGACCTTAGAAAGGCAGAGTAGGATAGATATAGGTCTGTAGCAGTGTGGGTCAAGAGTGTCCACCCCTTTGAAGAGGGGGATGACCGCAGCTGCTTTCCGATCTTTGGGAATCTCAGACGACACGAAAGAGAGGTTGAACAGGCTAGTAATAGGGGTTCCAACCATTTCGGTTAGATCATTTTAGAAAGAAAGGATCCAGATTGTCTAGCCCGGCTGATTTGTAGGGTTCCAGATTTTGCAGCTCTTTCAGAACATCAGCTAGATATACTGTCTTGGCCTAATTCCAATACTACCAAAGTTTACAGCCAATAATGGCGATATTGTCACCATAAAAGGTGAATGATGGGCGTTAATTCAGGCAGAGTTTTAGTTCATGCTCATTCACACATGCACAATTTGACTACAGGTCTGATTTATAATGTGAAATGTGTATATACTGTATGGCAACTTCAACAGTGAAGAGGCGACCCCGGGATGCTGGCCTACTAGGCAGAGTTGCATAGAAAAAGCCATATCTCAGACTGGCCAATAAAAAGAAAATATTAAGATGGGCAAAACACCACAGACACTGGACAGAGGAACTCTGCCTAGAAGGCCAGCATCCTGGAGTCGCCTCTTCATTGTTGAAGTTGAGACTAGTGTTTTGCGGGCACTATTTAATGAAGCTGCCAGTTGTACGTGATCTTCAGTTCCTCTGCAATATCTCGGATGGAATAGCCTTCATTTCTCAGAACAAGAATAGACTGATGAGTTTCAGAAGAAAGTTCTTTGTTTCTGGCCATTTTGAGCCTGTAATCGAACCCACAAATGTTGATGCTCCAGATACTCAACTAGTCTAAAGAAGGCCAGTTTTATTGCTTCTTTAATCAGGACAAGAGTTTTCAGCTGGGCTAACATCATTTCAAAAGGGTTTTCTAATGATCAATTAGCCTTTTAAAATGATAAACTTGGATTAGCTAACACAACGTGCCATTGGAACACAGTAGTGATGGTTGCTGTTAATGGGCCTCTGTACGCCTATGTAGATATTCCATTACAAATCTGCCATTTCCAGCTACAATAGTCATTTGCAACATTAACAATGTCTACACTGTATTTCTGATCAATTTCATGTTATTTAAATGGACAAAAAAATAGCTTTTCTTTAAAAACAAGGACATTTGTAAGTGACCCCAAATTTTTGAACTGTAGTGTAGGTGTTCCTTTTGTCCAGGTGGGAAAGGGCAGTGTGGAGTGCAATAGAGATTGCATCGTCTGTGGATCTGTTCGGGCGGTATGCAAATTGGAGTAGGTCTAGGGTTTCTGGGATAATGGTGTTGATGTGAGCCATGACCAGCCTTTCAAAGCACTTCATGTCTACAGACGTGAGTGCTAAGGGTCGGTAGTCATTTAGGCAGGTTACCTTCGTGTTCTTGGGCACAGGCACTATGGTGATCTGCTTGAAACATGTTGGTATTACAGACTCGGACAGGGAGAGGTTGAAAATGTCAGTGAAGACACCTGCCAGTTGGTCAGCGCATGCTCGCAGTACTCGTCCTGGTAATCTGTCTGGCCCTGCGGCTTTGTGATTGTTGACCTGTTTAAAGGTCTTACTCACATCGGCCACAGAGAGCGTGATCACACAGAGGATAGAGAGAGTTTTGTTGAGAACGGAATGTATATATTTTTATTTTTTCTTAGAAGGTTCTTTCAATGTTACAAATGTTTTTTCGCAAATGTTTTTTGGAAAGTTTTCTTAATGTTCTGAGAACATGAGGAAACACCTGTAGGAAACGTTATGCTGAAGTACTGAAATTCCCACAGAAGAACATTGTTTCATAATGTTCTTTGATCAATTTTAGAACATTACTTTAAATAAAACCACAAGGAAACGTGTAGGAAACGTTATGCTGAAATACTGAAATTCCCACCTAAGAAACATATGGTTCTCAGAACGCTATCTTCTACCTGGGTGTCTTGTACCATTCCCAGAACATTGTGGGAAGGTTGTAGGCAAAATAATCGTAGGACAACCATGCTATCGTCAAGCTCCTGTGGTTTGAAGCTTTGTAGGACCTCTTCATATCTGAGGGCAGGCCTAATGTGTCCTCTCATTGTGTCTGCTCCTCAGTAACATGACAGAGCAGCACAGGTCACTAACACCAGATCCATCTGCTCAAGTCAGGAACAGGAACTTGCTAGCACTCGTTTCTCCTGCTGGTTGAGAGATTAAAATGATGGCCGTTAACTTTTATCACTGTCCATCTATTCATAAAATTATAGTCTCTGCTGCTGTAGTGTTGGGAAAGAGAGAGAGAACAGACAAATGAGTAGTACTCGATAGGCGCGATTCACCACTCTTTACATAGTTTACAGTTCTTTTAAGAATGGTGAAATATTGTAGTTACTGTTTTATGTGCTACCTGTGTGTGTGTGTGTGTGTGTGTGTGTGTGTGTGTGTGTGTGTGTGTGTGTGTGTGTGTGTGTGTGTGTGTGTGTGTGTGTGTGTGTTTGAGTCCGAGGATAAGTACATAAACTACTCTTGTTCATACAATATAGACTAGTTTTTGATTGAATTGCGCTTTTTCCGATACATTTATCTCTCAGACATGTAACAGACAATCAGGTATTCTATGCTTTCACCTGTCTAAATGAATGTCATTCTGTATAAACCTTGTCATACCAGCTGTATAACTGAACTCCTGTCCTGACCTTTGACCCCTGTGTGTCCTGTCTGCAGCTGGAGGTGTCTGTGACAGACCTGAGTGGGAAGCTGGTGGAGGGTCCTGTAGCCCTGCTGGTGGACGTCAATGACCAGAATGACAACAGGCCCATCTTCAAGGAGACCCGCTACGCTGGGGAGGTGCTGGAGGGCTCACCTACTGGTAGGTGGCGGTACCCACTCTGCTTATCTATGGCAGTGTTGACCAGGGTCGTATTAATCAGTGCAAAAAAATTGCACTGATTAATCCCTCCACCTTTTGGGTAATTTGCTTCATTTTAGTTCCTAGTGAAGATGACCACGGTTAAGGGAAAGCTGGTATGAAGATAGTGATGCAGTGTCATCATCAGCCTACTGCCACTGTCAGCTCTGACCATTCTTTGACCCGACTTCATATTGCTGCATTAATGGTGGTCTGATGTCTGAGACGAGCTGAAAGCAGCTGAGAGGACAAAAAAGGGTCAGGAAAATGCAGGAGTAATTATGGTGGCATATTGATTATTTGTGTTCCGTACTTAAGAACAGAATTGACTGTATCCTCAATTTTGAAAAACATCCACATAGACTGAACTTTGAAAAATATTCATCAAGAATCTCTGAAGAAAAACATGTTTTCCCCCCATTAATGTGTCAGAATAATACACCTTGTCAGACAAGGTGACCATAGAAAGGTGAGCATCATCATTTGAGCTTTCATTCCTTTTTTTCATTTTACGGGACTATTGTTGTTGTGTGTATGTTGTTTAATGACTCACACAGGAAGCAGACCATTTGGAGAGTGGATGACATCTCCTTTCTCCTCTCCTCTTCTGTGTGCTGCAGAAATAAATAAAAAATGTCAGGGAAACAGAGCAGAGCCTTTGGAGGTCTGAACTTTTTCCTCTGTTCTCCTGCTGGCTCTGCTGCTCTGCTATCCCGGGTCTGGTCCCTTGTCCTCATTCGCTCCTCAACCTCTCTGGGCTGGTTACCGTGACAACCTCAAACACTTCTGGCTTACACCAGTCACAGAGGACCTCACCCTCCTGTGCGTGTGCGTATGTGTTAGTGGGTGTGTAATCGCGTGTCAGTATTAGTGTGTGAGAGAGATAGCGAAAGAAAGACAGAGACAGTGAGTTTGCACAACACAAAAGGGTAATGAGACAGAGCAGAGATGATATCAGGACCGAACTCTGTAAAGAGCTGACTTGTGCTCATATCATTAGCACACAAACAAATATACTGTACATAACACTCAGTAGCAGCTGCAGCAGCAGCAGATAAGGCTGAAAAGTCGTCAGGCAAGAGACATTAATCACACAGTCAGTAGAGTAACACAGTGTTATTCCCCATGGTGACAAAAGTCTTCAACTGCAGTGTTTGGCTGTATGGATCTTTACAGCTAGGCTAATGAAAGCATAATGATGTGCTAGCTATCACCGGGGCTATAAAACAGTAGGCACAGGGCTTTTGGTTGCACATAGAACTAATATTGTGAACCAAAGCAGGTTTTTCTAATAGCCAAAGGGCCAAATGATGGAATTATTTTAGAGTTCCCTGTAGCTCTTTGTAAAGTTATGGCTTAAAGCCTCGCAGCGAATTGTGTGGGATTCAGGAATATGACAAATACCCAGCAGGCTAGGTTTTATTGGGTTATGGAGGTTTAGGCCAAAATACAGATGAATCATCTTAGTTTTAAGTCTGAATCCGTTTACGGAGACAAGTTAACTCAAGGTTTCGCAAACTCAGCTGCATTCACTTTTCAGAACTCATTTTCTGCCTAGTTTGGATTCAATTTTTATCTACAAAGTACATTCAGGTCCTCCCGTGACTCGGTTTAATAAGATGGATGCTGATTTGTTTTATTTGCAATTATATGTTTCATAGACACTCTGGTCTTGATTTAATTTCACTATGTCTTCATCTGACATCTCTTTGGAGCAGTTGCCATGGTAAATCAAATTGAAATGAGGGATAGGACTGATGATGTACAGAGGAGTCAATTCAATCCCTGCTCTCACTTCACTGCTGCACTGCTCATGGTTGGTGTGGACTGGGGGGGGGGGGGGGGGGGGGGGGGGGGCAGGGGGATACATTCTCTGTCCATCAAATGTAATGAGATACATTTTGTGGCATTTGCCCCTGCTCCTGAGAGGCGGCATCAGGCAAGGTGGCCACATAGAAAATACTACCGTTTTCCATAGAATACTATAGTATTTCTATAGACTTCTGTAGTAAACTGTAGTATACTACACACTGTAGTATCCCTCAATCATCTGTAGTACTTAGTATAGAATGTTGTAGTATACTGTTGAATACTATGGTAAATACTACAGTATTATCCACAAAACCCTACAGTCCACAACATTTTTTTTAAAACTATAGTAAATACTACAGTATTTGTATATACCCTGCCAATTCTCCTTCTCCATAACCCAATTTGTGCCACCTGTAAGTGAGAAACTAACATGCCAAGTATAGACCATATATTGTGTTCCCTACTTGTAATAGAAAAGAGCAGAAGCTCGGAAATATCCATTCAGAATCCAGTCCTAGCTACCTACTTACCTGTCTAACTACAGGTAATGGAAAATAGTATTTCTCCAGTTAAAAAACAGAAACACTTTAGTAAATGCGACAGTAATGTACCCAAAAACACTATAGTATACTACAGTTGTCACGCTCGTTTGTAGAGAAGGACCAAGGCGCAGCGTGATTACAATTCCACATAATTGATTAAAGTGAAACTATAAAACAAAACAAGAAACTAACAACGAACCGTGACTACAGAGGTGCTACGTACACTAACTCAAAATAATATCCCACAAACACAGGTGGAAAAAAGGCTATCTAAATATGATCCCCAGTTAGAGACAATGAACCAGCTGCCTCTAATTGGGAATCATACAAAATCACCAACATAGAAAAACAAAACTAGAACCCCTCATAGAAATAATAAACTAGACTAACCTCCCAGTCACGCCCTGACCTACTCCACCATAGAAAATAAGGACTCTCTATGGTCAGGACATGACAACAGTTTGCTAAAATACTACAGTAAATACTACATTATACTTTACTGCAGTCTGCAAAAACACTAGAGTAAATACTACAGTATACTGTAGTATTTTATAGTATACTACACTAAATACTAAAGTCTGCAAAAAACACTACAGTGAATACTACAGTAATGTCTGCAAAATACTACAGTGAATATTAAAGTATTCCAACTATATTATACACTACAGTATTTTTTCATGTAGGTGCACAGTTGCAGTGTAGCTGTCTATGTGGGATCAGTCCCATATTTATGCCCTCTGCCAATACCTTCCTAATCAGGAACTCAGCATTTGTCCCCTGACCCCTGCCTCATTAATCACAGAGGTGGACGGGTCTTGGACTCCCAGTCTGTCCTGGCCTGTCAGTAATATGGCCCCTGGACCACACGCCACCAGGGCTAACCTTAACTCTCCCATACTTTACATTCATGTAAAACGCTGCCTATACATGAGTGTATTTGTGTTTTTCTTATGTGTGTGTGATTTGGATAACAATGTGTGAGCACCAATCATGTTTCTGTGCTTTGCCTTATTTTATTTACCTCACCCTTTAACCTGCATTTGTTCTGCAATATTCCATGCCATTTTGCTTCAAGAATAACTTAACTATACCATAGAAGCATCATTTCCCTAAACAAGCCCTCTAAACTACCATGGAAATTATGCAAATTGGATTTGTGTGTGTTTTACTGTATGGATATAGGAATTCAGTAAGGAGGTCTGTGTAGCAGTGTGTGGTGGCAGTGTGGTGTGTTTGTCTCTGTTGTGGGGGACTGCAGCCATCAGGGGAGGCTGCACGGGACAATGTCACACCGTTTCTGACATTTCTGTGCAAACTGAGCAACCCTGAGCCCTCCTGACAAGCCTTTCTCCCCCTTCTGTTTACTTACCCACTCCTTTTCTGTTTCTTTTTGACTATTTTCCCCTCTATCTTAATCCTCTCTCTCTGCTATACATGCCCCAAGGCTTTACTCTCTCAATTTCTTCTCCTTTCTTCTCCCAAGCACCCCCTCTTTTTTGACAGCCTTGGAATAGTTGGTCTGCCTTGCTACAATTCCTTGGCATAGCCTTATACATTTACATCTTCATCTTCTGTTTGGAATCAAAGGCACATCTCCATTGTCTATTTGCGTTCAGAATTCAGTGTTAGGGGTGTTTTTCTATATCAAATCAAATCATATAAAATGAAAACTTGAGCGTGCCTAACTATTCACCCCCCCAAAGGCAATACTTTGTAGAGCCACCTTTTGCAGCAATTACAGCTGCAAGTCTCTTGGGGTATGTCTCTATAAGCTTGGCACATCTAGCCACTAGGATTTTTGCCCATTCTTTCAGGCAAAACTGCTCCATCTCCTTCAAGTTGGATGGGTTCCGCTGGTGTACAGCAATCTTTAAGTCATACCTCAGATTCTCAATTGGATTGAGGTCTAGGCCATTCCAATACATTTAAATGTTTCCCCTTAAACCACCCAATTGTTGCTTTAGCAGTATGCTTAGGGTCATTGCTGGAAGGTGAACCTCCGTCCCAGTCTCAAATCTCTGGAAGACTGAAACAGGTTTCCCTCAAGAATTTCCCTGTATTTAGCCCCATCCATCATTCCTTCAATTCTGACCAGTTTCCCAGTCCCTGCCAATGAAAAACATCCCTACAGCATGATGCTGCCACCACCATGCTTCACTGTGGGGATGGTGCTCTCGGGGTAATGTGAGGTGTTGGGTTTGCGCTAGACATAGCGTTTTCCTTGATGGGTAAAAAGTTCAATTTTAGTCTCATTTGACCAGAGTACCTTCTTCCATATGTTTGGGGAGTATCCCACATGCCTCTTATTTTTTTCTTTAAGCAATGGATTTTTTTCTGGACTCTTTTCCGTAAAGCCCAGCTCTGTGGAGTGTATGACTTAAAGTGGTCCTATGGACAGATACTCCAATTTCTGCTGTGGAGCTTGGCAGCTCCTTCAGGGTTATCTTTGGTCTCTTTGTTGCCTTTCTGATTAATGCCCTCCTTGCCTGGTCTGTGTGTTTTGGTGGGCGGCCCTCTCTTGGCAGGTTTGTTGTGGTGCCATATTCTTTTCATGATTTAATAGTGAATTTAATGGTGCTCCGTGGGATGTTCAAAGTTTCAGATATTTTTTTTCTAACCCAACCCTGATGTGTACTTCTCCACAACTTTGTCCCTGACCTGTTTGGAGAGCTCCTTGGTCTTCATGGCGCCGCTTGCTTGGTGGTGCCCCTTGCTTAGTGGTGTTGCAGACTCTGGGGACATTCAGAACAGGTGTATAAATACTGAGATCGTGTGACAGATCATGTGACACCTAGATTGCACACAGGTGGAATTTATTTAACTAATTATGTGACTTTGACTGTAATTTGTTGCACAAGATCGTATTTAGGGGTTTCATAGCATTTTTTTTAAACATGTTTATTTGATTTTTTTTCACTTCAGCAATTTGGACTATTTTGTGTATCTCCATGACATAAAATCCAAATAAAAATCTATTTAAATTACAGGTTGTAATGAAACAAAATGCAATGCAAATAGTCTGGGTAGCCATTTGATTAGATGTTCAGGAGTCTTATGGCTTGGGGTAGAAGCTGTTTTGGACCTAGACTTGGTGATCCGGTACCACTTGCCGTGTGGTAGCAGAGAGAACAGTCTATGACTAGGGTGGCTGGAGTCTTTGACTATTTGTAGGGCTTTTTTCTGACATTGGCTGGTATAGAGGTCCTGGATTGTAGGAAGCTTGGCCCCAGTGATGTCCTGGGCCTTTTGCAGTACCCTCTGTAGTGCCTTGCGGTCGGAGGCCGAGCAGTTGCCATATCAGACAGTATTGCAACCAGTCCAGATCCTCTCGATGGTGCAGCTGTAGAACCTTTTGATGATCTGAGGACCCATGCCAAATCTTTTCAGTTTCCTGAGGTGGGAATAGGTTTTGTTGTGCCCTCTTCACAACTGTTTTGGTGTGCTTAGAACATGTTAGTTTGTTGGTGATGTGGACACCAAGGAACTTGAAGCTCTCAACCTGCTCCACTGCAGCCCCGTCGATGAGAATGGGGGCATGCTCGGTCCTCTTTTTCCTGTAGTTTACAAACATCTCCTTTTTCTTGATCACGGTGAGGGAGAGTTTGTTGTCCTGGCACCACACGGCCAGGTCTCTGACCTCCTCCCTATAGGCTGTCTCGTCGTTGTCGGTGATCAGGCCTACCACTGTTGTGTCATCGACAAACTTAATAATGGTGTTGAAGTCGTGCCTGGCCGCGCCGTCATGAGTGAACAGGGAGTACAGGAGGAGACTGAGCACGCACCCCTGAGGGGCATCTGTGTTGAGGACTGTGGCGGATGTGTGTTGTAACCTGAGAGAGAGAGAGAAAGAAACACACTCACTTCCACAAATAAATGGTCAGGGCAAAGCTCTCGTGTACACTTGTGCTCCATCCACTAACATTTGCGTGTCAAATCGGAGGGCATGTTGTCCGGACCTGTGTGGCAGTGTCTATGGGGGTACCACATGTGGCAGTGTCTATGGGGGTACCACAGGGTTCATTTCTCGGGCCGACTCTTTTCTCTGTATATATCAAATATGTCACTCTTGCTGCGGGCAATTCCCTGATCCACCTCTACGCAGACGACACCATTCTGTATACTTCGGTCCCTTCCTTGGACACTGTGCTAACTAACCTCCAAACGAGCTTCAATGCCATACAACACTCCTTCCATGGCCTCCAACTGCTCTTAAATGCTAGTAAAACCAAATGTATGCTTTTCAACCGTTCGCTGCCCGCACCCGCCCGTCTGACTAGCATCACCACCCTGGACGATTCCGACCTAGAATATGTAGACAACTATAAATACCTAGGTGTCTGGCTAGACTGTAAACTCTCCTTCCAGACTCATATTAAACATCTCCAATCCAAAATCAAATCTAGAATTGGCTTTCTATTTCGCAACATAGCCTCCTTCACTCACGCCGCCAAACTTACCCTAGTAAAACTGACTATCCTACCGATCCTCGACTTCGGCGATGTCATCTACAAAATAGCTTCCAACACTCTACTCAGCAAACTGGATGCAGTCTATCACAGTACCATTCATTTTGTTGCCAAATCACCTTATACCACACACCACTGCGATCTGTATGCTCTAGTCGGCTGGCCCTCGCTACATATTCGTCGCCAGACCCATTGGCTCTAGGTCATCTATAAGTCTATGCTAGGTAAAGCTTCGCCTTATCTCAGTTCACTGGTCACGATAACAACACCCACCCGTAGCACACGTTCCAGCAGGTATATGTCATTGATCATCCCCAAAGCCAACACCTAATTTGGCTGCCTTTCCTTCCAGTTCTCTGCTGCCAGTGACTGGAACGAAGTTGGAGACTTGTATTTCCCTCACCAACTTTAAACATCTGCTATCTGAGCAGCTAACCGATCACTGCAGCTGTACATAGTCCATCTGTAAATAGCCCACCCAATCTACCTACCTCATCCCCATACTGTTTTTATTTCATTTACTTTTCTGCTCTTTTGCACACCAGTATCTCTACTTGCACATCATCATATGCTCATTTATCACTCCAGTGTTAATCTGCTAAATTGTAATTATTCGCTCCTATGGCCTATTTATTGCCTACCTCCTCATGCCTTTTGCACACACTGTATATAGACTTTCTTTTCTCTACTGTGTCATTGACTTGTTTGTGTTATTGGCTTGTTTATTGTTTACTCCATGTGTAACTCTGTGTTGTTGTCTGTGTCACACTGCTTTGCTTTATCTTGGCCAGGTCGCAGTTGCAAATGAGAACTTGTTCTCAACTAGCCTACCTGGTTAAATAAAGGTGAAATAAAATAAAAAATAACACATTTCATCATCTAACAGCAGAACATACCATCCATTACAAACCATTCATTGACACTCCATGCAATGATGCTAAATCAAATAGCACTATCCCATTATCCAATTAACTCCCATGTGAGGATACTCTGGAGTGTCCAGATATGCTCTTCTTAATGACCCATTGTCCAGACTTATCCACAGTCACGCTGGGTTCGATGTTTAACTGATCTCTCTACTGCAGCCTAATCGGTGCAGCCCAACTTCCTCCCATGTAGTTCACCATCTGACTGAGACATTTCTGCGTCTCCTGCCTGTCACAACTGAACACGGAGCAGAAGAGCTGAGAGACTGCAGGGGTGTTGGGTCATCAGGCTCAGAAAATAAAAGGCAAACAAAATCAATACCTAATTGCCAAGACAGGCCTCCATGGAGGACTAGGGAGGCCAGAGCACAGATTGATCCAGGAGAGAAAATGATTGGGCCGAGGGTGACACTAATGCTGGCAGGTAATTTGTAGTATAATGGTGGCTTGTCTGTACCATTAGGATTTCCTCACACAGTCGTCTGGGTCTCTCACAGCACAGACCCACTACTGTTCACAACTCCGGGAGCGTTTCAATCCCACAATGCCTAATTATCTGTCCTTCAAGCCAAGCAGCCACCCAGCAAATTAATGTCTGTGGTATCAGTGGAGCCAGTGTGTTTAGGACTGTCATCTCTTAAGGTTCAGACACACTGGTAGGATTGTCAAACGTCTGCCTGCCGACAACACTTAGCACGTCTGAACAGAGTGTCACACAGCAGAGACCTTGAAGTAATCAGCCAGCCTTAAAATACTCCAAACCATAAGGTGGCACTAGTGTTGTTGGGCAATGCATGTCCGTGTGTGTTGTTTTATGGTCTAGCTATCTGTGCTACTGTTGCTATTGCTGAAGAAAGCCCTTGGTGATACTAGCCAGATAGCCACAACTAGATAACTAACTAGCAAGATGACAAATAAACTATTTAATTCACTCTCCATAATCGAATACAACCCATAGATATATTTTTAGATAGACGGCGAACGTGAACTAAATGGCTAGATACCATGATCCTATACGTTCAACAGCCAGTTTATTAGGTACATCCATCTAGTACCGGGTCGGACCCCCCTTTACTTCCAGAACAGCCTGCTTATGCCAAATTGTCACTCTGCCATCAGCATGATACAACAGGATCCAGGATTCATCAGACCAGGAAATGTTTTTCCACTCCTCAATTGTCCAGTGTTGATGATCGTGTGCCCAGTGGAGCTGCTTCTTCTTGTTTTTAGATGTGTGGTAATCCGCTGCAGTAGCCCATCCGTGACTAGGATCGACGAGTTGTGCGTTCCAAGATGCCATTCTGCACACCACTGTTGTACTGCCCTGTTATTTGTCTGTTTGTCGCCCGCCTATTAGCTTGCACGATTCTTACCATTCTCTTTCAACCTCTCTCACCAACAAGCTGTTTTCGCCCACAGGACTGCCACTGACCGGATGTTTTCTCAGGAAACCCTAGACACTGTTGTGCATGAAAAGCCCAGGAGGGCGGCCATTTCTGAGATACTGGATCCGGCGTGCCTGGCACCGACGATCATACTACACTCAAATTCGCTTATGTCACAAATTTTGCCCATTTTAACGTTCACTGAATGTAACTGAATGTCTCGATTCCTTTCTGCCTGCTTTATACAAGTCATGGCCACCTGACTCACCATCTGGAGTGATCCATTTTTGTGAACAGGCTGATAAACTGGCCGGTAAGTGTGCATTGTATATTATGAAGTGTGACTGGCTCATTTAGCAAGCTGCAAAGGGGTGGATGATGTCACTGGGAAAAGTTACCAATTTTTTTCTACCTGTTGGTTTCCTTTCGGCTCCCCACTTGAGCTCTCTGATTGGCTCAAAGTTGAAATGTCTCTACCGATTCACCTGGAAGAAACGGGAGAGAATGTCGCAATTCAGTCGCCAGTCAAACGCTACCGGCGTGTGGTCCCTATAGCACACCTCAGCGAACGAACGGCAGATAAACTTGAGAATGAACGGCAGACAGACAATCACAGTAATTCTCTACAGATCCTCTCAAGCTCTGTCAGGTTGACAGGGATGTTCGATCGGGTCCAAGTCCGGGCTCTGGCTGGGCCACTCAAGGACATTCAAAGACTTGTCCCAAAGCTACTCCAGCGTTGTCTTGGCCGTGTGCTTAGAGTCGTTGTCCTTTTGGATGGTGAACCTTCATCCCAGTCTGAGGCCCTGAGCGCTCTGGAGCAGGTTTTCATCAAGCAGGTTTTCTGTACTTTGCTCCGTTCATCTTTCCCTCAATCTTGACTAGTCCTTCAGTCCCTGCCACTGAAAAACATCCCGACAGCATGATGCTGCCACCACCATGCTTCACCGTAGGGATGGTGCCAGGTTTCCCCCAGACGTAACGCTTGACATTCAGGCCAAAGAGTTCAATCTTGGTTTCATCAGACCAAAGAATCTTCTCGCTGACCAAGGTCCTTCTCCCCTGATTGCTTAGTTTGGCCTTGTGGCCAGCTCTAGGAAGAGTCCTGGTGGTTCCAAACTTCTTCCATATAAGAATGTTGGAGGCCACTGTGTTCTTGGGGACCTTCAATGCTGCAGAAATGTTTTGCTACCCTTTCTCAGATCTGTGCTTCGACACAATCCTGTCTCGGAGCTCTACGGACAATTCCTTCATTTTTGCTCTGACATGCATTGTCATCTGTGGGACCTTGTATAGACAGGTGTATGCTTTCCAAATCATGTCCAGTCAATTGAATTCACCACAGGTGGACTCCAATCAAGGATTAACAACCTATTTTCGCTTTGTCATTATGAGGTATTGTGTGTAAAGTATTTATTTTATTTAATCAATTTTAGAATAAGGCTGTAACGTAACAAAATGTGGAAAAGTCAAGGGGACTGAATACTTTCCGAAGGAACTGTATAAACAGTATATATCATTTTATTGCAGGACGTAATATATCAAATTAAATGGATGACGTAGTACATAATTTGATGACATAGTACACAAAAAACGGGGACCTCTTGTGACACGTGAGCACCACTTTCAAAACTACCGTCTGAAATTAAACAAATGTTTGAGAATGCATCTTTATTGTTTTACTCTAAATGTTCATATAAAGTGATTTTTGGACACTATTACGTGTACCACATCACATCTTGCCAGGTCGCTGTTGTAAATGAGAACTTGTTCTCAGCTGGCCTACCTGGTTAATAAAAGGTAATATATATATATATTTATATATTTATTAAATGTAACATACTCAAAAATAAATGAGCGACATCTGGAACAGGTGCTGCAGGGGTCCTGATGTGTATCGTGGCGAATCCAACTGTCACTCATGGGTAGCTGAGCAAAGGCCTGTCTCCCCTCTAGAGAAACTCAAAACACTCCCTCAGAGTTTATTCATTCATTTGTTTGCCTTTGTCCCCAAAATACCAACATTTGATTTGTCTGGAGCCATCATAAGTGAGCTATCTTCTTTTAAATTACCATAGGGAGCTATATGACTCCACTGTGGGTTAAAATATTCTCAGTCTGATTTGATCTGAATATATGCGAATAGGGCTTTATTCCAATACATTTCATTGGTTTGGGGAAAATTAAACCACTATTTTAGTGGTTGATGTGGTGCCTCTTAAATCTTCTCTGAACTAAAAGGCATCATTCTGGGCCTCTCTCTCTCCCTTGTATCTCTCTCTCCCTCTCTCCCTCTTTCCCTTTCTGTTGGTCTTGGTCATGCCTGAGTGCTATGCAGATCAGAGCTCTCTCCCAGACTTCCAGCAACAATCATACAGTACTGTGGATTGTGAGGTGTGGCCTTGGTCTCCCCTGTGGCGGTTCCACTACATGAGCGCTGCTAATCTAGTAAAGAGTTTCTATTCTCCTTCTGCCCTTCTGCACAGTCCCACATCAACTGGGGCTTGATTATCTGTCCCTCGCTCTGAGGGACGAGGGAACGCTGCTCTGACTCACACAGCACCACAGAGCCCACAGAGAGGGAGAGACCAGACAAACCAATCTCGCCCCCATCTTCTCTCCCCTGCCTTTCTGCCTCTGCTCTGACGGCCTGGGCCTGCACTCTTTCCAGTTCTCCAATTAAGTTTATCTGCCCTCATTGTTTCACATGAGCGTTTCCAGACAAGATAACCCCTTTAGGACTGGCCCCTCGTCTCCTAGCGGGGCTTTTAAAAAGGCTTATATTGAAGGTAGAGATGGTTTTTAAGGAGATAGCGTTTATAAAGAACTTGACTCATTTTGTTCTCCAGCTTAAATCAATGCTAGTCTAATCTCTGGGTCCTGGGCTAATAAAGATGTATAACTGGAGCCCTGGTCCTGAGGTTTTACTTCAGCTTCTCTGTTTGATTACATTTAAGTCATTTAGCAGACGCTCTTATCCAGAGCAATTAGGGTTAAATGCCTTGCTCAAGGACACAACAGATTTTTCACCTAGTCTGCTCAGAGATACAAACCAGAGACCTTTCAGTTACTGGCCCAATGCTCTTATGCACTAGGCTACCTTCGTCTGAGAGATTTAGTTTTCATGAAGCCTTTCTCACCCAAGGCTGTTTAGAACGTTGCTATTGAGCCTTTGATGGTGTCTCTCTCTACGTCACCAGATAAAATGTCAAGTCAGATAGAACTGATTTGGAGTTGACCTGCAAAATGCCCAAGTGTCCTCCTCTTTCAGGTGAGCTTTATGGGGGAAAAGACTAATCTAAGTACACAGACTCTGAGTTTTCCCAGTGTACAGTTGTTGCTGTGAGGTTTAGAAGGTTTGATGCTGTTTTGGTTGTGTTCGTGTTTGATATCTAGTTATGATGTTTAGTGGGTAATTAATGCATCAGATGACTTGGTGATAAAAACCTAAAAGCTGGCATTCCATAGACAATATGTGGTGTGTGTGTGACCCGAGAGCCTGGAAGAGTTTAGAACAATGCCTCATTGTCTCATCTTCCTGGCATCTGAGAAACTACGCCGGATTGGGGGTAAAACACCATCCTGTGTAGATAACCATGGTTGCTTATGGGAGATGGAACCAGTCTGACGAAGCATTTTTAGGTCCCATATAATATCATTTTTTTCATGTTGCTCAGCTCAACAGTCATGACTGTTGGGCTGACTGGTTTCATTATTGCAAAAATTAATCGATATTAAATAAAAATGATTGTTTGAAGAAATGACCAAGTCTCTCTCAGTACTGAATTTCCAGAACACAGGTCATCTGATGCGGCACTCAATCACTCTCCCATGTATGAGTAAGTGTGTTTGTGTCAGCCCTTTGACTGTGACCACAGGGGCTGAGAAATAGATAACCGTAGTATAATCAAGAGCGACTGTAGAGGGCTATAATATTTCCCTCCTCGTTCTCTTTTTCACATTAAAAGTTGAAAACTATAAGCTTTCTTTGCTCAAGTCATTGATGCCGTATTCCAGACAGTCACCTGGGCAAAGAGATGATGAAATAGGACAAACTGAAAGCAGAAGTTTGCTCAGTGTCTGTCACGGACCTTCCAACTAGCACTACCTGTTCTTGCGTCTTTCAAATTATAGCAGCCAGGACTGTTTGAACAGAGAGACCTACATGGACATCAATATCTCAAACCAGTGTTCTCTCTCCATCAGTCGTGTCCTGGTCTGTGTTATGTCTTTGTCAGAGGCATGTTCCACTTTGCTGAGATATAAAGAGCTCCAGGGCTCAGCTGCCACAGGGCACTATCACAGATTTGCTCCAGGGTATGAACTTTTTGATTGAGTATTGATTGGGGATTGTCAGATGAGCGGCCTGGACGTGGCCTGTACATGAGGACACACTGAGCCCTAGTGTGTTCCCAGTGCTATAATCAAGTCTTGTGCTTGACACCAAAACAAAGAACTGATTACAGTGTCACAGAGTTGGCACAGGTGGTTAAGTTAGTACTGAGACAACCCACTGGGCAAAAACTGGTTGAATCAATTTTGTTTCTACATCATTCCAACCAAAAAAATCAATGTGAGGACACTGAATCAACGTGGAAAACTGATTGGATTTGAAAAAAGTAATCAACGTAGGGGCATTTCAGGGTTTTCTCACCCAACTTTTAACATAAATCCAATGACATGGTGACATTTTTTGATGATTTCACATTTAATTCCCTTTAGTTGACAACTCAACCAAATGTAAATCCAAACTAGACGTTGAACTTACATCTGTGCCCAGTAGGAAGACATAGCTCCTAGAGGCAATATGCCATGCAGATGACATTGGTTTAATTCCCAGTCAATCTAACATGGCATCAAAACATCAGGAGAATAAGTAACATTTACTGTGAACCAAACCAAAATTACAATCGGCATACCTCAGTCCATGTGTCTGTAATTGTATTAGCCCAATGTCCTAGTTGAATAGGCTACCTTTCATCTTCAAGCTAGAATCCTTATTTGAAACAATAACAAAGCGGCCACCCCGCCTGTGTTTTGGTAAAATGCTGAGTGATGGGCCTGGAGAAATGTAACCACTCTCAAATTCACAGGCAGAACTATGGATGCAAGGACTAACCATCCATGGTATGAAAATTATAGTTCTCTTTCAAGTATTCATTTCGGTATTTCACTTATGGGATACGCCCCCAGCGTATTCGTCAGAAGCCTTTATCAGAAGCTTACCTCAACATGACTAGGGCTGTGGCAGTCACAAAATGTCATCAGCCGGTGATTGTCAAGCAAATGTCTGTTGTTCTCACGGTAATTGACGTTAATTAACATAAACACATTTAGTATCTCCTTCAGAATATATATATTTTAAAAAGTCTAATAAATCCATTTAAAACAGACTTCAACTTCACAATAAATATTTTTTTTATAGACAGGTCTAAAGAAGAATGATATGAAGAAAATGTAGTCTATTTCAGAAGAACAGAATAACATACTCTGAGTTGTCCTTATGTTAGGTCCTGATCTGGCTATGCCAAATGCCTGTGAGCTACACTAGTTCATTTTTGCCAACAAGATTTGCTTAGAATTCCGGGGAATTATTTTATAGTATGAAGAATGATTTGAAAAAAGTCGCTTGAAAAGCATGAGCTCTGCTTTGTTTTTTTTGCACAGGCTGTACACACTTTAATAGTCTCTCATTCACAATTTGACAAACACTTGATAACGCCTCAAATTTCATGGTGGCATCCCCTTTGTGTGGCTGTAATGCATTAAAAAAAAAATCCATGCCTTTTGCTGCCAGTGGCGTTGTGCCCTTGGCCCGGAGTACTGTGTTGTGCCCTTCTCCCAGAGTGCTGCACGCTCCGAAGCACCTTTCACTCACATGGCTCTCCATCAAGTGATCAGGTATTTCTCACAGGCTACAAGTGAAGACAGACACATCGGGGACGCAACTGCGTGCGTCCTTATCCAATTCCAAGGTGCATATTGAAGATATTGGAAGAATTGTCCACATTTACTTTTCGTCAGTCAACAAGATGAGTAGGCCTAATGAACAGCAAAAGCACTAGCCTATGTCAATCTACTATCCCCCATAGTACCAAAGCTGACCTATTCTGTGCGAGAAATAAATATTCAAAAAATAGTCTGGGACTGTTGTGGAATGCGATAGATCCCAAATTAATACAACCACTAGCATCAAAACACAATGTGGCTGACGCAACAGATCATAACGTTTAACTTTAAATGTTGATAATTTTTTCACATTATTAGCTCAGCAATGCGCATATGGCAGTAGGCTTTAAGCAGAAATGTTCCATTAGTGGGAAAACACCATTATCCAAAGTGACCGCAAATGCGATCATGCATGTAATGCTTTAATTATAAAGGTGAATTTTTATGGTGAAATTATCTTCCCCAAACTTGAAACTCGCTTGTAAAGCGGATTAATGTGCTTAATTTTAAGAAGTTATTTGGCCACTTTAGTTGTGATACAAACCTTATCAAAACATATAGTTCTATGGGCTAGGCTACATGAGGTGTGTGACTATGATTCGAAAAGGTCGCAAAAAAAGGCATTGTTTCTTGCCTTGTGCTGGCCATAATTCACAAGTAGTAGGCTAATATTGTCACCCATCAGACTATTCTTGATTTAATCTTGTCTTTACATATACTAAATCATATTTCTGTGAACATTTGTTTTGATTTAGAGAGGACCATTATCATGCACCTGTCTCGAAACAGGGGCAGCGGGAAAAAATACATTTCATCTATGCACTTAAATAGCGAATGGAGGACGCTTTTCCTATGGTTCATTTTCTTGCCAGCCAGGTAGGCTATACTCCCGGTGTAAAGATAAGCAATGTGCTTAATATTAAGAAAGTTGAGAAATAAATATAGCGGGCCTAGCCTATAGAAAGCTGATGGGAACCTCCTCTCTTTAATAGAGGCCATCACTCTGTTTTCTCGCGTAATTGCATAGCCTTTAGAAATGTTGCAAAATATGAGCTCATGGGCTCTCATGGGCTCTCATGAAGTGTTTGATTAGATTTTCACGACATTTGCATTGATGTCAGAGTGATTAGAGAGGCAATAGAGTGCTGAGTACCAGGCAGTTAGCAAGTTTGGTAGGCTACTAATGCCCATCAGCAGCATCAGAGCTAGGAGAAGCCTAATTACTGTGACCATTTAGGAATTTGACTGCGGTAATATGGTCACCCAACAGCCCAAGACCCGACAGCATTTTCCAGAATTAGTTGAACTCACTCACCGGGCGCTATTCCCGGGACTGTGCAGTGGTGGCAATTTTCCTTTTCCTTCACCATAGTTAGAGGAAAATTCTGCGAGGGAGGAACGCGTACAGCTGTAACATGGCTAACTCGTTCACGACCAAGTTAGCTGTATCCGAAGAGTGACTAGTCGTTAGCAAGCTAGCCACCACGCTAGTTAGCTTTTGTGGTTTTTACTTCGACAAGAAAAGTTTTTACTAGCTGCACCAAGCTATCTTTTTTAAACTGTATTTTTGGCCATCACACCCACTAGTCACACCCACTAATCTCTAGCTATCTGACTAGCCTACCACGCTAGTTTCTGTCTGACAGCTAAAAACATAGCATGCCAGCTATGGTGACAAAAGCATCTCCTACCCAAAATGTGGAGAAGCTCTCAGCACTAATCTGCTCCTATGGAAACAAGATATCGGCCAAGGACACCTACTCGATGTGCTCTGTTTGCTTTGGGCTGCAATATACCCAGGAAGGGTTAGCTTCCCCCGGCTCCTGTCCACATTGTGCTTTTTTCACTGTGAAGAGCCTACGTCGCAGGCTAGTACGCCAAGATAGCCTGAGTCAACAGGACCCTAACATGGCAGCTGGCATGACCAATGGCTCATCAGAGGCCATGAATATCCCCACTGGGAATCCTGGAGTGAGAGCTAGCACTAGCTGGGGTAACCAGCTCGATGCCATTGCCCCGCTGCAGGAGGACTCCAGCAACGACCTCGCGACCTCCCTGCAGGGCTTCCTGATTGGAGACGACAACGACTCCATAGGGATTTCCGACAGCCTCCTTTCGGAATCATCTGACGGACACGAAGACTCCTTTCTCCCCTCAGGCCAGGCCTCCTGTCAGGGAATCCGAAACCGGACACGTAGGCGGAGCGCCATCCTGACCAGTTCTCAGTGTGGACCTGCAGGGCGTGTGCAAACCTGCTGCAGATAAATTGATGATTCCCTGGCCCAATGCAGTAGTAGAGACCACCACATCCCGCTACGAGGGTTCGAGACTACCCAAAGCCAAACGGCCAGCTAGGCAATTACTACCAGTCTTCCCAGAATGCCCGGAGGAGGGTACCCGTACCTGGAATACACCATTCTCTTCCAAAACCCATGTTGGGTCGGTGTTGGCCTGCTTTGACATGGAAGACTTTGTTCTTGCCCACATGCCCCCCATCAAACCACTTGTGGCTTTCCATCTACACCCCTGCCAGGTACGAGCGCTAACCGTTCTCCCTTGCAGAGAAGGTCTACAGTTCGGTCGCCACAGTGGTGAGGGCTCTTAGCACCACCTTCATGCACTCGGCATACCAAGCTGAGCTACAGGAGGAGATAGCTGTCACACTGGAGCCGGGTTTATGGGATGAGATCTGCATTGCCACAGACCTCAACCTGTGCTCAAAACCGCCTTCCAGGCGTAAGGAAGACCGATGGGGCTCATTCTATCCCAGGAGAGGGTGCAATGGCTCAATCTATTCACAATAGTGAGAAGCTGATGATCCTGGATGCTCCAGTAGAACCTAAAGGCCTTTTTGGTCTCACTGTCAAAATGATGCAGAAACAGTGCGAGGACAAAAAGAGGGAGGGTGAAGCCAGATCTTTCTGCCCAGGAAGACACAGCCCAGTAACTCCCCTGTGCCTTGCCATACCTTTGCCCAGGCATCAGGTCAATCCCCTTCGACCTTTAAGATCCCCAGATGCCGAGGCCCCCAGGCTGCGAGCCCAGGGGAGCAGTGTACCTCGGACCCTAAGGGCCCCTGGTCTAAGAAGCCTCCCTTCCCACCCATGGCACCAAGGAGCCAGCCGGCCGATAACCCCACCCAGGGGGTAAGGAGGAATAAGTGAATGACCTAGCGGTGTCCCCTTCGCCAGAGAGGCGAAAATGGCCTCGCCTAAGCGCAGTTCTATCTTCTCTGCCAATCCTGAGCTTGTTCCAGTTCCCAGGCACCTCAGTTTTCTTTCCGGCTTACCGGCCAAAGTCGGTGGTAACAGAATACAGCCCAAAGAGGAGAAGAGAAAATGTTCAGGTGGATGCTCCTACAAGACCACCCCTCTTGTCTCATAAACACTCCCCAATGTCAGTTCACATTAAACATGTTAACACTAGCGCAAACTGGCTACAGGCCAAGGGCGCAGTCAGACAGGTTGTTTCTCACAAAATCAAAACAAACAAGGTGCTTTCCTATAACGCCAGCAGAGGGAGCTATCACTCCTTTTGTGGTGATAGGCCACATAAGCGCTCTCCCGGTGCGAGGCCAGCCGAGCATACACAGTGCGTCACAGACTGTCGTACACCCTCCCCCCGACAGAGGGTGCTGCTGCATCATATGTGGGGGGAATTCCCGTCAGCCCTGTCTCGGAGCAGAGAGAGAACTGTCGGGCATGCGCAGTGTCCAACTGGATACATGATAGACATGTATCCCATGCTAGACATGGGATACAGACTACAATTCACTGTCACCCCGCCTCGATTCAAGGGAATCATACACACTCAGGCTCAGGGAATCAGCGAGTGTCCTCCGGGAGGAACTCTCATCACTAATTGGGAAAAATGCAATAAGAATTGTTCCTCCCGAGCAAGATATTTCCCGGGTTCCAAAAAAGGGGGTGGCATACACCCAATCCTAGATCTACATGCTTTGAACAGGCACATGAGGAAGTACACGTTCAGAATATTGACACACACTGCTCCGCTAAGTTCTGTGCACCCAGGTGATTGGTTCGTATCCGTCAACCTGAAGGATACTTACTTTCATTTCAATATACCCTCCTCACAGGAAATTTCTCAGATTTGCTTTTCTAGGGGTAATCTACGAATTTCTGGTCCTCCCTTTCGGCCTCTCACTGTCACCTCAGGTTTTCATGAAGTGTACAGAGGCAGCAATAGACCCCACTCAGAGAGAGGGGCATTCGGCTGATGATGTACATTTACGACTGGCTGCTGTGCGCTCAATCAAAACAAGATGTCTTAGAACACAGTCAACTGCATTTCTAGGTTTCAGAGAAACACGGTAAAGAGAGTTTTGATTCCCACGCGGACAATCTCTTTCCTAGGTTTAACCCTAGATTTGATGGCATTGGCTTTAGTAGTCATCCCATTAGGATGCCTGAATGTGAGAGCGTTTCAACGCTGGGTCTCTTCTCTAGGTCTGAGCCCATTACGCCACAAACATCACCGTGTACAGGTCTCCATAGATTACATGGTTGCACTGCACTCCTGGAGACACCCAACGTTTCTGTCACGGGGTGCCCAGATGTAGTCACAATGGTTGGTGTGCGACCCACGAGGGCAGAAGGGTCAACAGGGTGTGGGGACCCCATCTCCCCATCTCCGCACTACTCACATAAACTACCTGGAACTCCTTGCTGTGTCCCTATCATTAAAGTTGTTTCTCCCATTTCTGCAGGGTCGTCATGTGCTGGTCAGAACAGACAATACCACCATTGTGGCTTACGTAAACAGTCAAGGGGGACTGCGATCCCCTCACTTACACACACGGGCACACAGACTGATTATGTGAAGCACTATGCATCTCCAGTCACTGAGATCTACTCATGTACCGGGAGTACTGAATCTGGGGGCGGATTTACTCTCCAGGGAGAACCCCCTATGTGGGGAGTGGAAGCCCCACCCAGAGGTAGCCAATCTGGTTTGGATGCACTTCGGCATTCCAGCAGTGGATCTGTATGCATCAATGGAGAATACACAGTGTCCACTGTTCTTTTCCCTGAGGGATCAGGATGCACCGATGGGAGAGTACGCATTGGTGCACGAGTGGCCACGCGTCCCTCCAGTATGCATTCCCCTCACTGGCTCTGATTACCCCCACCCTACCCTAGCCAGGGTTTGGGAGAAGGGTCTATCTCTCATACTAATAGCACCACATTGGCCAGAGAAACGCTGGCTAGCGAAGATCACCCAACTACTATGAGGTCGACCATGGCCCCTCCTCGGCGTCGGGACCTACTGTGCCAGGCGCACGGGAAGATTTTCCATCTTCACCCAGAACGGTTGGCACTCTGGGCCTGGCACGTGAACGGTTCAATTTGAACACTGCCGGGCTTCCCCAAAATATAATTTAGACTATTCAGAGTGCTACGCCCTGACCTTAGAGATCCTTTTTATGTCTCTATTTTGGTTTGGTCATGGCGTGAGTTGGGGTGGGCATTCTATGTTTTGGTGTTCTATGTTTTCTATTTCTGTGTGTTTGGCCGGGTGTGGTTTTCAATGAGAGGCAGCTGTCTATCGTTGCCTCTGATTGAGAACCATACTTAGGTAGCCTTTTCCCACCTGTGTCTCGTGGGTAGTTATTTTCTGTTTAGTGTTTTCTGCACCTTACCGGACTGTTTTGTTTTCGTTTATTCACGTTGTTGTTTTGTGTTTTAGTGTTCATTAAAATGAACGTACCACGCTGCGCTTTGGTCCACACCTTCTTCATACGACGACCGTTACAGAACTACCCACCACAAACAGACCAAGCAGCGTGGTAACAGGGAGCAGAGGGTTCAGGACTCCTGGACTTGGGAGGAGATATTGGACGGACAGGGACCCTGGAGACAGGCTGGGGAATATCGCCGCCCCAACGAAGAACTGGAGGCAGCTAAAGCTGAGTGGCGGTGATATGAGGCAAGGCAGCACAGCAGGTATGAGAGGCAGCCCCCCCCAAAAAATGTTTTGGCGGAGTCAGGCAATAGACCTAATCCAACTCCCCGTGCTTACCGGAAGCAGTGTGGTACTGAACAGGCACCGTGTTATGCGGTGAAGCGCACGGTGTCTCCAGTGCGCGCTCATAGCCCGGAGTGCTACATGCCAGCCCCCCGCAAGTGCCATGCGAGAGTGGGCATCCAGCCAGGGCGGATTGTGCCAGCTCAGCGCGTTTGGTCTCGGGTGTGCCGTTTCGGCCCAGGTTATCCGAATAGGGCATAGGGTTCAATTCGCCCTACGCCTGCGCTCCGCCAGTGCCGGGCGAAAGTGGGCAATGAGCCTAAGGGAGAGGTGCAAGTGGTAAGCACCAGATCTCCAGTGCTCCCCCACAGCCCGGTTCGACCTGTGCCTACACTCTGAAGGGGCCGGGCTAAAGTGGGCATTCAGTCTGGAGGAGGGGTGCCAAGGCTGCGCTCCAGTGTTCCCCCACAGCCCGGTTCATCCGGTGCCTCCTCCACGCACCAGGCCTCCTGTTTGTTGTTTTGTGTTTTAGTGTGTTTTAGTGTTCAGTCAAATAAAAATCATGAACACATACTACACTGCGCTTTGGTCCACACCTTCTTCATACGACGACCGTTACATAGATCCTCATCCACCAGGTCCCTTTAGGATTGTAAATGGTGCGTGTTTGAGGAATGGTGCACTAAATCACAGACAGTACCATTCCAGTGCTCTGTCCTGTTAATCCTGTTGTTTCTACAGGAAATATTATACAAAGAAAAGGCTTTCTACTATTAAAGTACGTATATCTGGCAGCTATTTTGGCTTGTCATGTGGATTTTGGGAGCACGACACCCTTCTTGCAATAGCGAGGAAGATGTGTTGCTTATTTTTGAATGACTCAGAGACGCTGCGTCAGATCTTTAATAAGGTAGGACGGACACCCTTCCCCGTAGCATTAGGACGTCTGTTTGTCTGGTCCTGTCCCGTCCCATGTATATATATTTTCTTTCTTCGTTTTTATATATATTTTTTTTATCTCAATTTCCATCTACGGACTGAACATACTCTCCTGCAACCTGCCTCACTCAATGTGGTACGGATCTGCTCAATGTGGTACCTATCTTACACTTTAGAACCGGAACCCCTATCAGAAGCTAGCCAGCTAACTAGCTACGAGCTAGTAGTCAGTTAGCCACTACTAGAGGCCATCACCGTTAACTCGAGCATCAGCCAGCCTCAGCCCGGTCATTTCCTGCCAGTCTGCACAGCGCGATATCAACCCAAAGCATATCGGACTGCTTTTTCGCTACCTCATGTCCGGATTCCTACCGCAAGCTCTGAACTTTTACACCTGATCATCGCAGCTAGCTAGCTGCTATCTGAGTGGCCACTCCTGGCTAACGTCTCTGTCTTGAAGCAAGCATCGACGTAACCGTCCGAGGGGGTTTCAACAGGCTCTTCTGTTGCAACGTCCCCCGAAAGCCCATCTACTAGCCTGCTAGCCCCGGCCTGCTAGCTGTCTGAATCTCCGTGTCTCCAGCTCGCCTAGCTACTCACTGGACCTTATGATCACTCGGCTACACATGCCTCTCCCTAATGTCAATATGCCTTGTCTAATGCTGTTTTGGTTTGTGATTATTATCTTATTTCACTGTAGAGCCTCCAGCCCTGCTCAATATGCCTTAGCTAGCCCCTTTGTTCCACTCCCTACACATGCAGTGACCTCACCTGGCTTAAATGGTGCCTCTAGAGACAAAACCTCTCTCATCGTCACTCACATCCTACCATACCCTTGTCTGTACATTATGCCTTGAATCTATTCTTCTGCGCCCAGAAATCTGCTCCTTTTACTCTCTGTTCCGAACGCACTATTTTTTTTTATTACATTTTTGATTTCACCTTTATTTAACCAGGTAGGCTAGTTGAGAACACCTTTATTTAACCAGGTAGGCTAGTTGAGAACAAGTTCTCATTTGCAACTGCGACCTGGCCAAGATAAAGCATAGCAATTCTACACATACAACAACACAGAGTTACACATGGAATAAACTAAACATAAAGTCAATAATACAGTAGAAAAAATAAAACAAAAAGTATATATACAGTGAGTGCAAATGAGGTAAGATAAGGGAGTTAAGGCAATAAATAGGCCATGGTGGCGAGGTAAATTACAATATAGCAATTAAACACTGAAATGGTAGATGAGCAGAAGATGAATGTGCAAGTAGAAATACTGGGGTGCAAAGGAGCAACATAAATAAATACAGTATGGGGATGAGGTAGATAGATGGGCTGTTTACAGATAGGCTAAGTACAGGTGCAGTGATCTGTGAGCTGCTCTGACATCTGGTGCTTAAAGCTAGTGAGGGAGATATGAGTCTCCAGCTTCAATGATTTTTTGCAGTTTGTTCCAGTCATTGGCAGCAGAGAACTGGAAGGAAAGTTCTTTGGCTTTGGGGGTGACCAGTGTGATATACCTGCTGGAGCACGTGCTACGAGTGGGTGATGCTATGGTGACCAGTGAGCTGAGATAAGGCGGGGCTTTACCTAGCAGAGACTTGTAGATAACATGTAGCCAGTGGGTTTGGCGACGAGTATGAAGCGAGAGCCAACCAACGAGAGCGTACAGGTCGCAGTGGTGGGTAGTGTATGGGGCTTTGGTGACAAAACGGATAGCACTGTGATAGACTGCATCCAATTTGTTGAGTAGTGTTGGAGGCTATTTTATAGATGACATCGCTGAAGTCGAGGATCGGTAGGATAGTTTTATGTTTGGCAGAATGAGTGAAGGATGCTTTGTTGCGATATAGGAAGCCGATTCTAGATTGAATTTTGGATTGGAGATGCTTAATGTGAGTCTGGAAGGAGAGTTTACGATCTAACCAGACACCTAGGTATTTGTAGTTGTCCACATATGTCAGAGCTGTCCAGTGTGGTGATGCTTGACGGGCGGGCAGGTGCGGGCAGTGATCAATTAAATAGCATGCAATTAGTTTTACTTGCATTTAAGAGTAGTTGGAGGCCACAGAAGGAGAGTTGTATGGAATTTAAGCTTGTCTGGAAGTTAGTTAACACAGTGTCCAAAGAGGGGCCAGAAGTATACAGAATGGTGTCGTATGCTTAGAGGTGGATCAGAGAATCACCAGCAGCAAGAGCGACATCATTGATGTATACAGAGAAGGGAGTAGGCCCGAGAATTGAACCTTGTGGCACTCCCATAGAGACTACCAGAGGTTCGGACAACAGGCCCTTCGATTTGACACACTGAACTCTATCAGAGTAGTAGTTGGTGAGGCAATCATTTGAGAAACCAAGGCTGTCGAGTCTGCCAATAAGAATGTGGTGATTGACAGAGTCGAAAGCCTTGGCCAGGTGGATGAAGACGGCTGCACAGTAATGTCTCTTATCGATGGCGGTTATGAGATCGTTTAGGACCTTGAGCGTGGCTGAGGTGCACCCATGATCAGCTCTGAAACCAGATTGCATAGCGGAGAAGACCGAAAGACAGGGTAGGATAGATATAGGTCTGTAGCAGTTTGGGTCTAGTGTGTCACCCCCTTTGAAGAGGAGGATGACCACGGCAGCTTTCCAATCTTTGGGAATCTCAGACGATACGAAAGAGAGGTTGAACATGCTAATAATAAGGGTTGCAACAATTTCGGCAGATCATTTTAGAAAGAGAGGGTCCCGATTGTCTAGCCCGGGTGATTTGTAGGGGTCCCGATTTTGCAGCTCTTTCAGAACAGAACCCTTTTTTCCTGCATTGTTGGTTAAGGGCTCGTAAATTAGCATTTCACGGTAAGGTCTACCTACACCTATTGTATTCGGTGCATGTGACAAATTACATTTGACGGGAGATCAAGGCCGACCGTGGTACTGCAGGCATTGTTTGCAGGAAACAAGATCCCCAATTATAGTGAATGGACAAATGTCAATCTTCGTGTAAATATATCTATCTTTATCTAAGACAATAATGGTACCAATAATAGCTTCTTAATACACCAGATGTATATCCTTGAACCAATTACAAAAAAATCACACACACAAGAAGTTATAAGGGTAATTTAGTTGCTAATGGCAGCCTGAAGTACTCCGGTCGAGTTTTTCAATGAGAGGGGGCAGCACTGACCTAGCCTGCAACGTCCCTTCCTGGAGTAGCTCAAACTGTGCATGTTATCTCCATAAGATGCCATTTTAAATGTCTTAATTTGGATTACATTTTCTATTGAGTCTTCCCATTGGAAGGAAACTTGGCACGTGATTGATGGCTTTGTCCATTCATATATACTGTCATTTGTAGCAATTAAGGATTCTAGCTTTAGGGATAGTTCACCCAAATAACACAATTTCACAGGTTTCCTTACTTTGTAAGCAGTCCTTACTTTGTAAGCAGACAACAGCAATTCATGCTTTGGTTTAGTTTCCCTGGCACTGTGTCCACTTGCTAATGTTTTAGCATTTGTGGCACAAGTCCCATTTAAGTCATGGGACCGATATTAGCCCTTTTCACGCATAATGTCCAAATCATCCAAAAGTGTCTAAAATGTATTGTGAAGCCCAACAAAGTCACTCATAGATCATTTGAACATGATGCATGAACAATCCTAATATTGGTCTCATAACTTAAACGGGATCTGTGCCACAAATACTAAAACGTTAGCATGTGGAAACAGTGCCTCTCATACCTTGTCCATAGACTGCTTACAGGGTAAGGAAACCAATATGTAACATGGTCATTTGGGTGATCTATCCCTTTTAAGGCCCCTGTGTACTTTTTTGTTTGGTAGATCTTATTGTGCTTTTGATAAAACCATGTCAACGGAACAATGTGACTTGGCTGAATCATACAATATTGTCCCTGTATTTGGCTTTTAAGTAAGAAATAGGTACGTAGTGCTATAGGTCATGGTGCTTGCTTTTGAGTCATAAAATGGAAGAAACAAATCAATAGGAGAACAGAGATTGACTTTTCTGAAGTTGAAGGCTGGCTGGGGGGTTGAGAGTATCCCTGAGAAGTCAGTATGGTGGGGGAAAAGGTTCACAAGACATTCTCAAATCCTTACACACTACATCCAAAACAACTTAGATAGATGCATTGGCAGCCTAAATGGGTTTAGTCAAGTGAAAATCATGGACGTACATTATTTAAATATGTTTCCATGTATTCATTTCCATTCTCTTTGTAACAGCTTTGAAAAAGGAGATTCAAAAGAATCAAAAACAATAAAGCACTTGGAGCATCATAAGTTTGACTAAAATGAAATGCTGTCAGGATCATATTTCCCTAAAGTTTTTGTCAGGTAGTGCACCAGTTTGTTATGTCCCCTGGGGAAACATCAAACACAGCATTTAAGTTACAGACACAAGCAAAATAACTGCTTAATTACTTTTTTTTTTTTTTATGGCTTTGAGCGTCAACATTATTCCCAGGAGTTCTGGTCAATCTGTGTTTACCCTGTTTTATTATTAGCAGTGCATCTTAAGTTTCTGCTTTTGGAAAACAGACCTTCATACATTGACACAGGTTTTTGAATATTTATGGTGTGGCTTTCAATGCAGCTAGTATGTGTTTGAGATTCATAAACCAGTTAGTTGTCTTGATTTATCCTAACCCTATTTCTATGACTGTAATCTGTCTACTGCATATCTATCTATGGTATTTTAACTAAATATTTTAGATAGATATCACATGAAAGATTCCAACCAGAAGACTATATCAGAAACCTTATGAAGTGCAAACTTTCACTTAAGAGTCAAGGCTTGCACACCTCCCACCGAATGTGGATCTAGTGTCCGCCTGCCGATTGTTCAGGGCTCTGTTTTAGGGACAACCTGATGTAGACGTCTGACTGCCTTCATTTTCACACTATTCTACATGTAAAATCAGTGTGCACTCAATTCACAAATTACAACCGGCACTCTGTGCTAAGGTGGTGCTAAGTACTCTCGGCTTCCGGCAGGAAAACGCTATTGGTGTGTCTGAGCCTTAAGACAAAAGTCCAACAACACCAATATACTGTAACTGCACTCGTTGAAAAAAGCACTTTCAGTGTTTCATTTCTGCCTCTTGATTAACTTTTCTGACCCGTATTTCTCCACACTCACCACAAAGTACTACTGATGTGTCCTCGTGGACCTCTCCTACTGTTGAACTCTGAACCTTTACTTTTCCTCTCTGAGCCTCTTGAAAAGGGCTGAATAATGCATGTAAAAATGTCAGCAACTTTCAGTTGAAGCCTACTGTAGGAGTATTATAATGCTGACACAGACATGACCTTGGTGAAATGTGTCACTGGAAAACTGGGAATCTGTTGAGATCAGGGCCCTTACAAAAGAGCCATAGAGACTGCACTGTTAATGTCAAAGTTCTTGCTGTTGCTCCATTAGTATGGGAATGGGAACCCTTCATAAAGCATGTGGTGGTATGTTTTATTTTACATAGGTTAGGATTTCTCATTTTGTTAAAAATAAACATTTAAAAAATGATATGTCTTCTAAAGTGATTGAGTCTGTGTGTGTATGCGGGTGCGTTCAGTGGTAGCTGAATCAAAGTGTTAGTATTCTCTTGATTGGTCCTGAATTCCCCACTGCAATCACTGTGATTACTCCACACTGCAGCAATTAGATTACACCAAGTTACCTTACACTTTTACTGGCTCAGAGGAGCTATGGCTCCAAAGGAACACATGTAAATGAAATTATGGTAATAATAGGATCCAAAGACTTGACAATTATGACAATCATCCACATTTCGGTGATTATGCATGTTTATGCAGTTGAATGGTTTGAGTACAGCAGAAAGCAGCTCCCATTTTTGCGCTTATTGTGGATGTAAAATACATTTGGTTGTCCGTACAGTCAGTACACACTGAAACAATCTGCAGCATCTGATGGCTCGGGGGAATGCTGTAATTTGTTTCATAGTTCTGTGTTTTTGTAGAAGCAGAGATAAGTCAGATATGTCTGAGATATTTGTGTGACATTTTATCCTGGAAATCTAGTCTATCTTAATGAGATTCCTGTCCTTGGCGGCTTGGCTCTCTGTTTGATTGGTCTGTGGAAGGAGAGAGCACCCTGTCATGCTGGACTTGTGTTCTGACAGCCAAGGCTTACCAGTGGAGGCTGGCGCGGGCTGGCTGTCAGCTGACCTCAGTGTGCTATCTACTGAGTGGGCTTAAGACACCATCTCTCTGAGACCTGGCAGGGCTAAATACTGGGCTAAGGAGGTGGAATAAAAATCTGAACGTCTGACTCTGCCAGAATAACTGTATGGGTGTAGTCAAAGAGCCTCCCTCAATTGAATCCCTATGTTAATTAATTGAGAGTTATCAGATTTCCTCTTTTGAATGTATCCTGTCCAGTCACACAACTGGAAATTGTTAATAATAATAATTTAGATATAGTTTTGACATCGTATGTGGATTAAATGTATGCATACCGGTATAGACACACGTTCCATCTAGCCTGACAAGTGTCTCCTCTTCGTTGTGTATGCTCTGGCTCTGGCTGTAGATAGTGATTGAACAGTGGCGTGTGGAGGGGAACTTGCAGTCTCTAGTTTCTACATTATGTACCTACCACCTGTCAGCATCAAACTGATGCTATATTGTTTAAAGGAGCCCAATAGCTGACTGTCGTCCCGAGGCTCTTGAAGGTAAGCTGGGGAGCAACAAGCTGTTCTGTCTATTGGGGTTCCTGGTACTGTACCCAGACAAGTCAGCTGCTGTGTACGGCAGAGCCACAGATAATGACTACCTATTTTTCGACCCTGTCTTGAATGCAAGGAGATGCAAAATACTGGCCCACTTTTTACATGCTCTTTCTTTGGTCTTGCTTCTGATTGCATCATTATTTAGGAATCCATGCCTAATATGATCCAGGAGAGTACAGAGTTTGAGGATTAAATGTAAAAGGTTGCTGTTTTTGGTTAGATTTGGCTCACTTTATGTTTCCAAGTACTTTTTGTGAGATGATGCCTCCTCTTAAAATGTTACTGGATGTCTAATTAGGTTTTTCACACTTCAGGAAAAGAGAGAGACAGTGCTCTTACAGAGTGAATACTGTATGTTATATCAAAATAACTTGGGATCAACGCGAACTCAAGTGCTCCTCATGTTGAACGAGGAAAGTTCTGGAGAAACTAAAACTTGCCTTGACAGGCATTCAGAAACTATCTCTTACATGTCATGCCAGTTCCTCATTTCTATTTACCCTGTTTCCATGGTACCTGTAATTGGAGAGATCATGGAAACCATTGTCTCTTTGACTGTTTGTTGTGTTTTTTCCCATCTTTGTGCTGCAAGCGAAGAGCAGCATTAGCTCTTATTAACATTCACTTAAGCTTCCCCTTGCACCCTGGGAAAATGATTTGCTCTCGCGTGTCATCATCTGTGGAGCGTTGTTGTGTTGAGAGCTTCACAAAGTGGCTCAGAGAGACTGGCTCAGAGAGACTGGCTCAGAGAGACTGGCTCAGAGAGACTGGCTCAGAGAGACTGGCTCAGAGAGACTGGCTCAGAGAGACTGGCTGGTTGTGGCAGAGAACAGACAGGGAGCTGGGCTAGGTTTCAAGTTTCACATTTTAATGTCACATGCAGTACAGTGAAATGCCTTTCTTTCTAACCCAGCAATGCATTAATCAATAACAATGTATTGCTAAAATAAACACACAAGAAATAAGAATAGGAAATATGAAATACACAAAGTAAGTAAGTTAGTAAGCATACTATATACAGGAGGAGATGAATGGGCTGAATGTTGATCTGAAGGTGTAGTCCCCACTCTAAAGAGCACTCCGGGGGTACTCCAGCACAAGGCCACTCCCTTTCAGCAGCAAAGTAAAATGAAGCCCTATTGTGTGCTTTGAATAGAAAGGCTCCTCACTATCCTACACAAAGAGAGAACATCCATTTTACACTGACAAATAACATAGGCGATACTGTTAATGACATCTCCCATGCAGTAATTGTGCGTTTGGAATAGCACACACTTGTACACAGTACACAAGTATAGATAGTTATTCAAGGGATGGAATGATAGAAATAATGCATGCCATTGTTTCAAATCAGAATGTTTCTGTGAATATGCTTTCTATACTTTGATCCGCAGCTTCAAATATATTGTTTTAAGTGTAAATTGCCTCAAACCTGTCCATAGACTTCAAAGACTGGCATTGTTCTGAGTCAAGCACAAGGTTACATCCAGTGCATCATCATCTTGCCTGAGGCTGTGGGCTAAATTCCTCTTTGAAGGGTGCAAAGAGCAGACCATGACCGGAACCGAACCCTGACTGGAGACTGCTACTGCCACAGTTCTCTCACACACACATCAGATTGAACATTTTGAGAAAGGCAGCAGGAGGTAAATTTAGATATGGTGTTCAAGATGAGTCTAGTTGTTCTTTCAGGCTGTTTATTAGCCACTTTGTGACTGCTGTTTGGGGCCGTTTGATGATGAAGCCATAGACTAGTTCCATGGTTCTATTACACATTACTTTGCTACTTTGGTGTCTTTATTTTTGGAAAACAAAGACATTCTGTGTTAGACTCCTATTTGTTACCAATGTATCTCAGTTCTTTTGCATTTACGTCTGTCCACAAAAACTTCATAGTCTCATTTCCCCTTTACTCCCTCTCCAAACAAGTTTATGCTCATAAAAATGTATTGTCCAATCCAAGATGGCGCAGCAGTAAGACGTGTATGTTTTCGTTCCATGTAAATATAGTATTTTTCTGGGTTTTTTGTATACATTTCAATCTCTTTTTTCAATTTTTGAAATAAGTATACATCCCTGCAACATGCCTCACTCAATATGGTACGGATCAGCTATTTATTTGTTGTTGTTGTAACTGGAACAACTTTTTTTAGACCTTATAACTGGAACCTCCATCAGCAGCTAGACAACTAATTAGCTACTAGCTATTTAGTCATTGTTAGCCTCTGCTAGCGGTCTTCACCTTTAGCTCAGACTCCTGCCACTTTAGCCTGGATAGCCCGCATAATACCTGCCAGTCTGCACAGCGCAATACCAGCCCTGAGCATATCGAACTGCTTTTTCCACTACATCGCCGGATTCCTGCCGCAAGCTCTGGACCATTACACCGGATCTTCGCAGTTAGCTAGTTGCTACCGAGGAGGTATTGTGGCTAACACCCTTGTCCAGAAGCATGCACCAGTTAGCACCGAGCTAGGCCCATATCCCGGCTAGCAAACAAAGTACACCAACTGCAACACTTCTCTTGCAAATTGGCATGGACCTTTTGTCGACTCGGAGCCGATTCATCACGACTGGTCTGCTGACGTAACTCGCCAGATGTGCTCTCTACCGGCCTCTGCGTCTTGGGTGTTTGGTGATGATCCATCTGCTAGCCCCGGCCTGCTAGCTCCTTGAACGCCGTATCTCCCACTCCCTCAACGTAGTAATCGATTACCGAACTGTTCCCTGTTCCCTATGATCACTCGGCTACACAGCCGATGCCTGCTGGACTGTCCATAAACACAAACCGGAACCCCCAACAGAAGCTAGCCAGCTAACTAGCTACTAGCTTATAGTCAGTTAGCCACTGCTAGCGGTCATCAGCTAACCTTTGCCCGGTCAACTCCTGCCATTCTGCACAGCACGATTCAACCCAGAGCATACCGGACTGATTTTTCTCCACCAAATCTCCATATCTCCAGATTCCTACCGCAAGCTCTGAACCTTCCCACCTGGATCATCGCAGCTAGCTAGCTGCTATCCTAGTGGCTACTCCTGGCTAACGTCTCTGGCCCGAAGCGAGCACCAGTTAGCCTGGAACTAGCCTCGTGCTAGGCACATCTCCCGGCTAGCTGAAGAGGTCCATCAGCCACTCCTTGGGCTACAATACCTATTTTGCCAATTGGCCTGGACCGCTTTTACTGCCGACACAGAGCCCTGCCGATCCATCACGATTGGTCTACTATCGTAATCCGACAGAGGGGGTTTCAACAGGCTCCTCCGTCACGACGTCCCCTGAAGGCCCATCCGCTAGCCTGCTAGCCGTGGCCCTCTAGCTGCCTAGAGCATACCGGACTGTTAGCTGAAGAGGTCCATCAGCCAATTTCTTGGGCTACAATATCTATTTTGCCAATTGGCGGCGACCCTTTTACTACATGGACTCCTGCTGATCCATCACAACTGGTCTGCTGACGTAACCGTCCGAAGGAGCTACAACTGAATTTTCCGTGGCGACGTCCCCCTAAGGCCCTTCTTCTAGACTGCTGTCTTAATCGCCGGCTTGCCTAGCTACTCACTGGTCCCTGTGATCACTCGGCTACGCATGCCTCTCCCTAATGTCAATATGCCTTGACCATTGCTGTTTTGGTTAGTGATTATTGTCTTATTTCATTTGTTGACTTCTGTAACTGTAAAAGCCTTGGTTTCATGCATGTTAACATTAGAAGCCTCTTTCCTAAGTTTGTTTTAGTCATTGGTTTAGCACAATCTGCCAATGTCCTAGCCGTGCCTGAATCCTGGCTTAAGAAGGCCACCAAAAATTCTGACATTTCCATCCCTAGCTATTACATTTTCCGACGAGATAGAACTGCCAAAGGGGGCGGAGTTGCAATCTACTGCAGAGAGAGCCTGCAGAGTTCTGTCACACTATCCAGGTCTGTGCCCAAACAATTTGAGCTTCTACTTCTAAAAATCCACCTTTCCAGAAACAAGTCTCTCACCTTTGCCGCTTGTTATAGACCACCATCAGCCCCCAGCTGTGCCCTGGACACCATATGTGAATTCATTGCCCCCCATCTATCTTCAGAGTTCGTACTGTTAGGTGACCTAAACTGGGACATGCTTAACACCTTGGCCGTCCAACAATCTAAGCTAGATGCCCTCAATCTCACACAAATTAACAATGAACCTACCAGGTACAACACCAAATCTGTAAACATGGACACCCTCATAGATATCATCATGCTGTCTTCACTGCCTGATTGCCTGCGTCCGTAGTGGGTCTGCGGTCAAGCGATCACCCCTCATCACTGTCAAACGCTCCCTAAAACACTTCAGCGAGCAGGCCTTTCTAATCGACCTGGCCCGGGTATCCTGGAAGGATATCGACCACATTCCGTCAGTAGAGGATGCCTGGTTATTCTTTAAAAGTGCTTTCCTCACCATCTTAAATAAGTATGCCCCGTTCAAAAAATGTAGAACCAGGAACAGATATAGCCCTTGGTTCACTCCAGACCTGACTGCCCTTGACCAGCACAAAAACATCCTGTGGCATACTGCATTATCATCGAATAGCCCCCACGATATACAACTTTTCAGGGAAGCTTTTTCAAACAGAAATTTGCATCCTGTAGTACTAACTCAAAAAAGTTCTGGGACACTAAAGTCCATGGAGAATAAGAGCACCTCCACCCAGCTGCCCACTGCACTGAGGCTAGGATACACGGTCACCACCAATAAATCCACGATAATTGAGAATTTCAATAAGCATTTAACTACGGCTGGTCATGCTTTCCACCTGGCTACCCCTACCCCGGTCAACAGCCCTGCATCCCTCACAGAAACTTGCCCAAGCCTCCCTCATTTCTCCTTCACCCAAATCCAGATAGCTGATGTTCTGAAAGAGTTGCAAAATCTGGACCCCTACAAATCAGATGGGCTAGACAATCTGGACCCTCTCTTTCTAAAATTATCCACCGCCATTGTTACCCATATTACTAGCCTGATCAACCTATTTTTCATATCGTATGAGATCTCCAAAGATTGGAAAGCTGCCGCGGTCATCCCCCTCTTCAAAGGGGGAGACACTCTAGACCCAAACTGTTACAGACCTATATATATCCTACCCTGCCTTTCTAAGGTCTTCTTTCTAAAGCCACCATACCTTCTCCGCTATGCAATCTGGTTTCCGACTCTGTCAATCATCACATTCTTTTTTTGTTGTTGAATTGTACCCCCTTTTCTCCCCAATTTCGTTAGTAGTTACTATCTTGTCTCATCGCTACAACTCCCGTACAGGCTCAGGAGAGACGAAGGTCGAAAGCCATGCGTCTTCCGAAACCCAACCAAGTCGCACAGTCGAAGGAAACACTGTGCACCTGGCTACCTGGTTAGCGTGCACTGCGCCCAGCCCGCCACATGAGTCGCTAGTGCGCGATGAGAGGATATCCCTACCGGCCAAACCCACCCTAACCCGGATGACGCTAGGCCAATTGTGCGTCGCCCCATGGACCTCCCGGTCGGGCCGGCTGCGACAGAGCCTGGGCGCGAACCCAGAGTCTCTGGTGGCACTGCAGTGCCATCATCATCACAATCACAATCATCACATTCTTATCGGCAGACTCAACGGCCTTGGTTTCTCAAATGACGACTTCGCCTGGTTCACCAACTACTTCTTAGACAGAGTTCAGTGTGTTAAATCGGAGGGCCTGTTGTACGGACCTCTGGCAGTCTCTATGGGAGTGCCACAGGGTTAAATTCTCGGGCCGACTCTTTTCTCTGTATACATCAATGATGTTGCTCTTGCTGCTGGTGATTCTCTGATCCACTACAGACAACACCATTCTGTATACCTCTGGCCTTCCTTTGGACACTGTGTTAACTAACCTGCAGACAAGCTTCAATGCCATACAACTCTCCTTCTGTGGCCTCCAACTGCTCTTATATGCAAACAAAACTAAATGCATGCTCTTCAACCAATCGCTCCCACATCTGCCCGCCCGTCCAACATCACTACTCTGGACAGTTCTGACTTAGATTATGCGGACAACTACAAATACCTAGGTGTCTGGTTAGACTGTAAACTCTCCTTCCAGACTCACAATAAGCATCTCAAATCCATAATTAAATCTACAATCAGCTTCCTATTTCGCAACAAAGCATCCTTCACTCATAATGCCAAACATACCCTCGTAAAACTGAACATCCTACTGACTTTGGCGACGTCATTTACAAAATAGCCTCCAACACTCTACTCAACAAATTGGATGCAGTCTATCACAGTGCCATCCATTTTGTCACCAAAGGCCCATATTTCTCTGGTCTCCCCCAAAGTAATTTCCTCATTTGGCCGCCTTTCCTTCCAGTTCTCTGCTGCCGACTGGAACAAATTGCAAAAATCACTGAAGCTAGAGACTCATATCTCTCTCACTAACTTTAAGCATCAGCTGTCAGAGCAGCTCACAGATCACACAACCCAACAAAGTGCCTGTACATAGCCCATCTGTAAATAGCCCATCCAACTACCTCATCCCCATATTGGTTTTTGTTTTTTTCCTTCTCCTTTGCACCCCAGTATCTCTACTTGCACATTCATCTTCTGCACATCTATCACTCTGGTGTTTAATTGATAAATTGTTATTACTTCGCAACAACGGCCTATTTATTGCCTTACCTCCCTAATCTTACCTCATTTGCACATACTGTATATTGATTTTTTCTATTGTGTTATTGACCGTACTCTTGTTTATTCCATGTGTAACTCTGTGTTGTTGTTTGTGTCACACTGCTTTGCTTTATCTTGGCCAGGACGCAGTTGTAAATGAGAACTTGTTCTCAACTGTCCTGCCTGGTTAAATAAAGGTGAAATAATAAAATAAAAATTCCCAAGTTAGTCTGCGAGGGCATTCTTAAGATACCACCCAGATAGTGATGCCCAGGTGAACTATAGAGTGTCCTGTGGGTGACAAGAGAGACAGACTTCACACAAATCCATGATGGTTAATAGAGGAAACACTACACGCTAGAGCAGACACACAGTTGCTCTTTAGTAGAACGTTGCCGTGCTGCGTATGACAATTTATAGAGTACTTGTGTTTCATCTCCCATTGAGTTTGAACATGGCCTTGCATCATGTTTTCCTGCCTGCTCATCAGGGTTCCTGCACTGATTGCTACTGAGTGTTCACCTGCTCGTTGCTGTCTTATTTCCCTGTTGTTTCCTGTTACTTTCCGGACGTTACCCTGTTATTTCAACACCGTAAACTAAAGTGCTACCATCTTTGTCTGATGTTTTCTTGGAAAGCAGACTATTTCTTCTTCCAATGTCACAATGCACAGCAGTCAATCACATCACAAGGACAAGTTTAATGACAATTTGAATTGTCATTCTCTTTAAGTTGATATACGGAAAGTAGGCCATGAGATGAAGCTCAGTTTCTTCACAAACAGAGCAGTGGTAAACATCTCTGTTTATTGTGTAAACAGGAAGAGAATTTGAGTGACAGCTCCTCACCTTACTTAGGTTTGAGCTGGACCGCTGCCTCTCTCTCGCATATTGATTTTCATTATCTAGAATGAAAATCAAATGAATGTTTGTTTGTTTGGGGATATGCTTGATATACTGTCTATTGCTTGTTTTCATGTTTTTTGTCTTCGTCCCTCTGTGTTTATTCTTGCACACTTAGTATATCAAAGTGTGTATTTTACCCTCAAACATTATTCACTCCTCATGAATCTCTGCTTGCTGAGGAAACCAATATCAAAGTTTTGCAGCTTGGATTACAGTGGCTTGCGAAAGTATTCACCCCCTTGACATTTTCCCTATTTTGTTGCCTTACAACCTGGAATTAAAATAGATTTTTGGGGGTTTGTATAATTTTATTTACACAACATGCCTACCACTTTGAAGATGCACAATATTTATTATTGTGAAACAAGCAAGAAATAAGACAAGAAAACTGAAAAACTATTCACCCCCCCAAAGGCAATACTTTGTAGAGACACCTTTTTGCAGCAATACAGCTGCAAGTCTCTTGGGGTATGTCTCTATAAGCTCTAGCCACTGGGTTTTTTGCCCATTCTTCAAGGCAATAAATCAAATCAAATCAAATGTATTTATATAGCCCTTCGTACATCAGCTGATATCTCAAAGTGCTGTACAGAAACCCAGCATAAAACCCCAAACAGCAAGCAATGCAGGTGTTGAAGCACGTTGGCTAGAAAAAACTCCCTAGAAAGCCCAAAACCTAGGAAGAAACCTAGAGAGGAACCAGGCTATGAGGGGTGGCCGGGTGGAGATTATAACAGAACAAGATGTTCAAACGTTCATAAATGACCAGCATGGTCAAATAATAGGTCTGGGACAGGTAGCACGTCCGGTGAACAGGTCAGGATTCCATAGCAGCAGGCAGAACAGTTGAAACTGGAGCAGCAGCACAACCAGGTGGACTGGGGACAGCAAGGAGTCATCATGCCAGGTAGTTCTGAGGCATGGTCCTAGGGCTCAGGTCCTCTGAGAGAGAGAAAGAAAGAGAGAATTAGAGAGAGCATACTTAAATTCACACAGGACACCGGATAAAACAGGAGAAGAACTCCAGATATAACAAACTGACCCTAGCTCCCCGACATATAAACTACTGCAGCATAAATACTGAAGGCAGAGACGGGAGGGGTCAGGAGAAACTGTGGCCCCATCCGATGATACCCCCGGACAGCGCCAAAGAGGAAGGATATAACCCCACCCACTTTGCCAAAGCACAGCCCCCACACCACTAGAGGGATATCTTCAACCACCAACTTACCATCCTGAGACAAGGCCGAGTATAGCCCACAAAGATCTCCACCACGGCACAACCCAAGGGGGGGCGCCAACCCAGACAGGAAGATCACATCAGTGACTCAACCCACTCAAGTGACGCACCCCTCCTAGGGACGGCAAGAAAGAGCACCAGTAAGCCAGTGACTCAGCCCCTGTAATAGGGTTAGAGGCAGAGAATCCCAGTGGAAAGAGGGGAACCGGCCAGGCAGAGACAACAAGGGCGGTTCGTTGCGCCAGAGCCTTTCCGTTCACCTTCACACTCATGGGCCAGACTCCACTCAATCATATGACCCACTGAAGAGATGAGTCTTCAGTAAAGACTTAAAGGTTGAGACCGAGTTTGCGTCTCTCACTTGGGTAGGCAGACCATTCCATAAAAATGGATCTCTATAGGAGAAAGCCCTGTCTCCAGCTGTTTGCTTAGAAATTCTAGGGACAATTAGGAGGCCTGCGTCTTGTGACCGTAGCATACGTGTAGGTATGTAAGGCAGGACCAAATCAGAGAGATAGGTAGGAGCAAGCCCATGTAATGCTTTGTAGGTTAGCAGTAAAATCTTGAAATCAGCCCTTGCCTTGACAGCAAGCCAGTGTAGGGAGGCTAGCACTGGAGTAATATGATCAAATTTTTGGGTTCTAGTCAGGATTCTAGCAGCCGTATTTAGCACTAACTGAAGTTTATTTAGTGCTTTATTCGGGTAGTCGGAAAGTAGAGCATTGCAGTAGTCTAACCTAGAAGTAACAAAAGCATGGATTCATTTTTCTGCATAATTTTTGGACAGAAAGTTTCTGATTTTTGTAATGTTACGTAGATGGGGAAAAAGCTGTCCTTGAAACAGTCTTGATATGTTCGTCAAAAGAGAGATCAGGGTCCAGAGTAACGCCAAGGTCCTTCACAGTTTATTTGAGACGACTGACAACCATTAAGAATAATTGTCAGATTAAACAGAAAATCTCTTTGTTCCTTGGGACCTAGAACAAGCATCTCTGTTTTGTCCGAGTTTAAAAGTAGAACGTTTGCAGCCATCCACTTCCTTATGTCTGAAACACAGGCTTCTAGCAAGGGCAATTTTGGGGCTTCACCACGTTTCATTGAAATGTACAGCTGTGTGTCATCCACATAGCAGTGAAAGTTCACATTGTTTTTGAATGACATCCCCAAGAGGTAAAATATATAGTGAAAACAATAGTGGTCCTAAAACGGAACCTTGAGGAACACCGGAATTTACAGTTGATTTATCAGAGGGCAAACCATTTACAGAGACAAACTGATATCTTTCCGACAGATCAGATCTAAACCAGGCCAGAACTTGTCCGTGTAGACCAATTTGGGTTTCCAATCTCCAAAAGAATGTGGTGATCGATGGTATCAAAAGCAGCACTAAGGTCTAGGAGCACGAGGACAGATGCAGATCCTAGGTCTGATGCCATTAAAAGGTAATTTACCACCTTCACAAGTGCAGTCTGAATGCTATGATGGGGTCTAAAACCAGACTGAAGCATTTCATATACATTGTAATATTGCAATACTGCTCCAGCTCCTTCAAGTTGGATGGGTTCTGCTGGTGTAAAGAAATATTTAAGTCATACCAAATATTCTCAATTGGATTGAAGTCTGGGCTTTGACTAGGCCATTCCAAGACATTTAAATGTTTCCCCTTAAACGACTCAAGTGTTGCTTTAGCAGTATGCTTTGGATCATTGCTGGAAGGTGAACCTCCGTCCCGGTCTCAAATCTCTGGAAGACTGAAACAGGTTTTCCTCAAGAATTTCCTGGTATTTAGCGCCATCAGTCCTTCAATTCTGACCAGTTTCCCAGTCCCTGACGGAAAAAAACATTCCCACTGCATGATGCTGCCACCACCATGCTTCACTGTGGGGATGGTGTTCTCGGGGTAATGGGAGGTGTTGGGTTTGCGCCAGACATAGTGTTTCCTTGATGGCAAAAAAATCAAAATGTTTGTCTCATCTGACCAGAGTACCTTTTTCAATGTGTTTGGGGAGTCTCCTACATGCTTTTGGCGAACACCAAATGTGTTTGTTCATTTTTCTCTTCAAGCATTGGCTTTTTTTCTGGCCATGCTTTCGTAAAGCCCAGCTCTGAAGTGTACGGCTTAACGTGGTCCTATGGACAGATACTCCAATCTCCGCCGTGGAGCTTTGCAGCTCCTGCAGGGTTATCTTTGATCTCTTTGTTGCCTCTCTGATTAATGCCCTTCTTGCCTGGTCCGTGAGTTTTGGTGGGCGGCCCTCTCTTGGCAGATTTGTTGTGGTGCCATATTCGTTCCTTTTTTTAATAATGGATTTAATGTGTTTATATACTGAGATCATCATGTGACATTTAGGTTGCACACAGGTAGACTTCATTTGACTAATTATGTTACTTCTGAAGGTAATTTGTTGCACCAGATCTTATTTAGGGGCTTCATAGCAAAGGGGTGAATACATATGCACACACCACTTTTCCATTTTTATTTTTTAGAATTTTTTGAAACAAGTTATTTTTTTCATTTCACTTCACCAATTTGGACTATTTTGTGTATGTCCATTACATGAAATCCCAATAAAAATATATTTAAATGACAGGTTGTAATGCAACAAAATAGTAAAAACGCCAAGTTATAAGCACTGTTATACTTAAATATCTCAAAGGAGTAGCATTCAAATAAAGTTTTACCCAGTAATAATAAATCAGAAGTTTGAAGAGGCAGCCACACCCATCTCTATAGGGTAGGCTCTGCATTGGAACACATTGGGATTTACGTCAGTAGAATAACCCCGTACAGGTCCTTGTATTTCTGCTGCTGGTCCTGCTCTCTATCTGTGTGCAGCATACCACCCTGCATACCACTGCTGGCTTTCCTCTGAAGTTAAGCAGGGTCGGTCCTGGATGGGAGACCAGATGGTGTAGGGTGCACTCTTCCCTCTGGTCTAAAGATTATAATTTTTATTAGGATCCCCATTACATAACACTGTAATGTTAACTAATCTTCCTGGGGTCCAACACCAATTAATAAGACATTACAAACAATTAAAAATGAAGACTTTACAAACATTTACCAAGTAGACAATACTGACAATTAAAATACCTGACAGGAAATACATTAAACATTCAGTTGATGCCTTTTATTTCCTGTGCAGTCATATGGTCTATCGCATTAGATTTACTTTTTGCCTGAGAAATATGGATTGGTAAAGAGTTCCATTCAGCTTTGGCTCAAAATGAAACTGTAGATTTAAGTCGATTTGTCCTTGGCTTCGGTTGTCTTAGCTGCCCTTTATGAAAACGTGAAAATGACCATAGCTATGTGAACACCCATACTAACATACTGTATACTACATACAGTACTTAATGAGTATATGCTTGACTGTTGATATACTATTCGTTCATTTTAGTATACTGCAAACGAATGGTATCGTTTCAGTTGAGCGTACTAGCGATTCGCCTGTCTACCGGAAGCTGATGTTGTTGCTTTGCAACCTCTTGCAAGATTGTTAGCATAACAAATGACTAGCTAGACATTAAGATTTCGGATGTGTTTGTAAATTCAATCTGGAGTGCCAGAGTGTGCTCTGGGCGTTTGTAAATCCATAAATCCTAGCGTAGGCCCATTGTTCCCCACTGTGGTTTGGGTTAGTAATAATAAGTTTTCCCTCAGCATGCATCTAAAAAATACATATGTTGATCTGGAATATGAGCACAGAAATGCTGGACATTTTGAAGTGTTATTATGGTGGTGATTTGACAAAATAACAATCTTGGTCTTGATTTGCATTTTTCTTGTCTCAGACTTGACTCGGCCTCGAACCCCTTGTCCCCTTCCTGGTCTCGGTCTTGACTCGGACTTGATTTACTCCGGTCTTGGTCCTGAATCTGTCTCGCTTTAGGTGTTCTCGAACACAACACTGCCCTACTGTACTATTCTTAGCTCAACCTGCCGTTTGCCCTGCTACTCTCTTACTTTCTTATTTGTCTGCTGTCCATCTCCTATCTCTCTCTCTTTCTCTTCCACACACATCTTGTCTTTGTGGTTCATTTCATTTTACTCCTCTCACTGCTTCCCTGTCACACGCTCCCATCTCCCTGCCACATATCTGCCCTGTATTGATTGCTTCCTGTTCTTTGAGCTGCTCGGACGAATAGCGGCTAATAGGTTTTCAGTTTCATTCACTGCTCTGGTGTTCAAGAATTAGAGTGAGTTTCCCAGAATAATTAATAGACGTGTCTCTTCACCGGGCCCACTTTTTACCTTGTCTTGATTTAGAGAAGCTAATGGCAGGATTGCCTTAGTGAGTCTACTCAGAACAGAACAGCCGATCACAGTGTAGCTCTGGACTGTTCCTGTGCAGCTGAACACACTTGAAAACACCTGAGATTTGAAAACACCCCTTTTCACTCAATGCCCTTGACAGTTCCCTGGTCCAACATTCTGTACAGTAGCTACATGTAAGGCACAGGACGTTGGTGGCACCTTCATTTGGGAGAATGGGCTCGTGGTAATGGCTGGAGCGGAATCAGTTGTATGGTATCAAACACATGGTTTCCATGTGTTTGATGCCATTCCATTTGCTTCGTTCCAGCCATTATTATGAGCTGTCCGCCACTCAGCAGCCTCCACTGATGTAAGGACACTCTATAACTAATGCCAGAGCCTGCGGGTACAGTACAGTAGTTGTGTTTGAGTGCAGCGGCTCAGTAAGATGATACAGAGATGTCAGATATTTGAGACATATGTCAGTTACAGATGTTGTCAGTTCTGTACCAGAAGCCTCCCTTTCCACATCACTGCAGCCCAGCAGGCTCAGAGTTTGAGAGCGCTTATACGAGACTGACACGTGTCACATCAAATCAAAATGTATTTGTCACATGCGCCGAATACAACAGGTATTTACAGTGAAATGTTTACTTACAAGCCCTTAACCAACAATGCAGTTAAGAAAAATAAGTGTTAAGTATTTACTAAAATCAACTGAAGTGAAAAATAAATAAAAAAAGAAGAAAAGAGAAAAATAGCAAATAATTAAAGAGCAACAATAAAATAACAGTAGCGAGGCTATTTACAGAGGGTACCACTATAGCGTCAATGTGCGAGGGCACAGATTAGTTGAGGTAATTCCTGTTTACAAGTAAAAACTAAAGCAGGAATCACCAGTGACTCGGTCAATAAAGAAGTAGTCAGATGACACAGATGCTAAGCTACCGGACTGTTTTGTTAGCACAGACTGGAATGTGTTCCACGATTCTTCCGATGGCATTGAGGAGTACACCACATCAGTCACTGGCTTCATCAATAAGTGCATCGATGACATCGTTCCCACAGTGACTGTACGTACACACCCCATCCAGAAGTCATAGATTATGGCAACATCCGCACTGAGCTAAAGGGTGAGCTGCCACTTTCACGGAGCGGGACTCTAACCCGGGCGCTTATAAGAAATCCCGCTATGCCCTTCGACGAACCATCAAACACGCAAAGCATCAATACAGAACTAAGATTGAATCGTACTACACCGGCTCTGACGCTTGTCGGATGTTGCAGGGCTTGCAAATGATTACAGACTACAAAGGGAAGCACAGCCGAGAGCTGCCCAGTGACACGAGCCAACAAGATGAGCTAAATTACTTCTATGCTCGCTTCGATGAAAGTAACACTGCAACATGCATGCGATCACGCTTTCCATAACCGATGTGAGTAAGACTTTTAAACAGGTCAACATTCACAAGGCTGCAGGGCCAGACGGATTACCAGGACATGTACTCTGAGCATTGCGCTGACCAACTGGCAAGTGTCTTCACTGACATTTTCAACCTGTCCCTGACTGAGTCTGTAATACCAACATGTTTCAAGCAGACCACCATAGTCCCTGTGCTCAAGAACACTAAGGTAACCTGCCTAAATGACTACCGGCCTGTAGCACTCATATCTGTATGAAGTGCTTTGAAAGGCTGGTCATGGCTCACATCAACACCATTATCCCAGAAACTCTAGACCCACTCCAATTTGCATACTGCCCCAACAGATCCACAGTGGATGCAATCTCTATTGCACTTCACACTGCCCTTTTCCTCCTGGACAAAAGGAACACCTACATGAGAATGCTATTAATTGACTACAGCTCAGCATTCAACACTATAGTGCCCTCAAAGCTCATCACTAAGCTAAGGACCCTGGGACTAAAAACCTCCCTCTGCAACTGGATCCTGGACTTCCTGATGGGCCGCCCCCAGGTGGTAAGGGTAGGTAACAAAACATCTGCCATGCTGATCCTCAACACAGGGGCCCCTCAAGGGTGTGTGCTCAGTCCCCTCCTGTACTCCCTGTTCACTCATGACTGCATGTCCAGGCACGACTCCAACACCTTAAGTTTGCCGACGACACAACACCGACAATGATGAGACAGCCTATAGGGAGGAAGTCAGAGACCTGGCAGTGTGGTGCCAGGATAACAACCTCTCCCTCAATGTGATCAATAGAAGCAAGATGGCTGTGGACTACAGGAAAAGGAGGACCCAGCATGCCCCCATTCTCATCGACGGGGCTGTAGTAGAGCAGGTTGAGAGCTTAAAGTTCCTTTGTGTCCACATCACCAACACACTATCATGGTCCAAATGCACCAAGACAGTTGTGAAGAGGGCACGACAATGCCTATTCCCCCTCTGAAAAGACTGAAAAGGTTTGGCATTGGTCCTCAGATCCTCAAAAAGTTCTACAGTTGCACCATTGAGAGCTTGCTGACTGGTTGTATCACTGCCTGGTATGGCAACTGCTCGAACTACGACCGCAAGGCACTTCAGACGGTAGTGCATATGGCCCAGGACATCAATGGGGCCAAGCCTCCTGCCATTCAGGATCTCTATACCAGGCAGTGTCAGAGGAAGGCCCTAAAAATTGTCAAAGACTCCAGCCACCCTAGTCATAGAATGTTCTCTCTGCTACTGCACGGCAAGCGGTACCGGAGGGCCAAGTCTAGGTCCAAAACAGCTTTTTAACAGCTTCTACCCCCAAGCCATAAGACTCCTGAACAGCTATCAAATGGCCTCCCAGACTATTTGCATTGTCCCCCCAACCCGTCTTTTACACCGCTGCTACTCTCTCTTTATTATCTATGCATAGTCACTTTAACTCTACCTACATTTACATATTACCTCAATTAAAAAATCTAATCAGACTACAGTAGTACGATTCAATCTTTATCCTGTATTGACACTTTGCCTGTTTGATGGTTTGTCAGTGGGCATTGCGGGATTTCTTATAAGTGTCTGGGTTAGAGTCCCGCTCCTTGAAAGCGGCAGCTCTACCCTTCAGCTCAGTGAGGATGTTGCCTGTAATTCTTCTGGTTAGGGTATGTACGCATGGTCACTGTGGGGACGATGTCATCGATGCACTTATTGATGAAGCCAGTGACTGATGTGGTGTACTCCTCAATGCCATCGGAAGAATCCCAGAACATTTTCCAGTCTGTGCTACCAGTCCTGTAGCTTAGCATCCGCGTCATCTCACCAAGGATGTATTGAGCAAGTCACTGGTACTAACCGGCTTTAGTTGTTGCTTGTAAGCAGGAATCAGGAGGATAGGAATCAGGAGGATATGGTCAGATTTTCCAAATGGAGGGCGAGGGAGAGCTTTGTACGCTATGAAAAATGTAGATAACCACACTATTTACCAAGAGAATTTTCAACAGCCTATCGTGAGATACTCTACCTGAAGCGAGCAAAACCTTGAGACTTCCTTAATATTATATTTTGTGCACAAAATAGACACGGACCACCACCCCTTGTCTTACCAGAGGCAGCTGTTCTATCTTGCCGATGGCCCGAAAACCTAGCCAGCTGTATGTTATCCATGTCGTCATTCAGCCACGACTTGGTGAAACATAAGATATTACAGTCTTTAAATGTCCCGTTGGTAGGATAGTCTTGATCGGAGCTCATCCATTACATTATCCAATGATTGCACGTTGGCTAATAGGACTGATGGTAGAGGCGGATTACCCACTCGCCGTCAGATCCTTACAAGGCAACCCGATCTACGTTCCCGATATCTCTGTCTCATCTTCATGCGAATGACGGGGATTTGGGCGTTGTCTTGTGTCTGTAGTAAATCAATCGCATCTGACTCGTTAAAGAAATAATCTTCGTCCAGTATGAGGTGAGTAATCGCTGTCCTGATATCCAGAATATCTTTCGGTGACAGAAACATTATGTTCAAAAAAAGTTACAAATTACACGAAAAAACACACAGCAGCACAATTGGTTAGGAGCCATCTCCTCCGGCGCCATTCTCTGGGACACAAACACAAGCATGCACAGTCACGCACGCACACACACACACACAGACACACACACACACAAACAGTCTATGAACCCTCGTGTCATGTCACACATGCATGCACTATCATGCAGACACACACACACACACACACAGTCTGCGCACCCTCTTCTGTCATGTCCATCATCAAAACCAAATTTAGTGAAGTTAGTGTGTGAATTTTGTAAAGTTAGTGTGGGAGAGGTGAAAGAAATGCTGTTATTGTTCTATAATGACAAACCTCCTGGCATTGAAACCTTAGATGGAAAGCTACTGAGGATGGTAGCTGACTCTATAGCCACTCCTATCTGTCATATCTTTAATCTGAGCCCAGAGGAAAGTCTTTGTCCTCAGGCCTGGAGGGAAGCCAAAGTCATTCCACTACACGAGTGGTAAAGCGGCCTTTCTTGGTTCTAACAGCAGCTTGCTGCCAGCTCTTAGCAAAAATGTTGTTTGACCAAGTACAATATTATTTCTCTGTAAACAAATGAACAACAGATGCTTATAGAGAAGGGCACTCAGCATGTACTGCACTGACACAAATGTCTAATGATTGGTTAAAATAAATTGATCATAAAAAGATTGTTAGAGCTTTACTGTTAGATTTCAGTCCAGCCTTTAATGTTATTGACCATAACCTGTTGTTGAGAAAACATACACTACCGTTCAAAAGTTTGTTGTCACATCGAAATGTCCTTGTTTTTGAAAGGAAAACACATTCTTTCCGTTAGAATAACATCAAATTGATTAGAAATAGTAGTACACAGCGTTGTATGAGATCTTATTTTTCTTGGCAATTTCTCGCATGGAATAGCCTTAATTTCCCAGAACAAGAATAGACTGACGAGTTTCAGAAGAAAGGTCTTTGTTTCTGGCCATTTTGAGCCTGTAATCGAACCCACAAATGCGGATGCTCCAGATACTCAACTACTCTAAAGGCCAGTTTTATTGCTTATTTAATGAGCACAACAGTTTTCACCTGTGCTAGCATAATTGCAAAATGGTTGTCTAATGATCAATTAGCCTTTTAAAATGATAAACTTGGATTAGCTAACACAGCGTGCCATTGGAACACAGGAGTGATGGTTGCTGATAATGGGCCTCTGTACGCCTATGTAGATATTCCATAGATTTTTGCCGTTTCCAGCTACAATAGTCATTTTCAACATTAACCATGTCTACACTGTATTTCTGATCAATTTGATGTTTTTTTAATGGACCAAAAATGTGTTTTTCTTTCAAAAACAAGGACATTTCTAAGTGACCCCAAACTTTTGAACGGTAGTGTATGTGTTATGGCTTTTCTACCTCTGCCGTATCGTGGACTCAGAGCGATCTAATAGAACTCAGAGGGTTTTCTTTAAAGGATGCTTCTCTAATGTCAAACATGTAAAGTGTGGTGTACAGCATGGCAGCTCTGTTCCCTCTACTCTTTTTTAAAATGTTTTACCAATGACCTGCCACTGGCATTAAACAAAGCATGTGTGTACATGACGATTCAACCATATACGCATCAGCAACCACTGCTAACATTGTTACTGAAACCCTTAACTAAGAGTTGCAGTCTGTTTTAGAATGGGTGGCCGGTAATTAACTGGTCCTGAACATCTAAAACTAAGAGCATTGTATTTGGTACAATTCATTCCCTAAGTTCTAGACCTCAGCTGAGTCTGATGAATGGTGTGGCTGTTGAACAAGTTGAGGAGACTAAATTATTTGGTTAAATTACACTTGAAAACATGGTCAAAACATATAGGTTCAATGGTTGTAAAGATGGAGAGAGGTCCGTCCGTAATAAAGAAATGCTCTGCTTTTTTGAAACCACACTCCACAAAGCAAGTCCTGCAGGCTCTAGTTTTATCTTATCTTATCCAATCATATGGTCAAGTGCTTCAAAGAAAGACCTAGTTAAGCTGCAGCTGGCCCAGAAGAGAGCGGCACATCTTTCTCTTCATTGTAATCAGAGGGTAATATTAATAATATGCATGCCAATCTCTCTTTTCACAGTACACAGGTCGAGAACAAATTCAAGGAAACTTACACCATTATACAGAGCCATGATGTAACGATGTTCAGGGAGTGAGTGTTTTAATAAATAAACACAACATAATACAAAATAGGAAACACGGAAACGCACAGACATGCGCCGGGAACAGAAACAATAATGCCTGGGGAAGGAAACAAAAGGAGAGACATATGTAGGGAAGGTGAGTCTGATGCACGTAACGATGGTGACAGGTGTTCGCCATAGCGAGCAGCCTGGTCACCTAGAGGCCAGAGATGGAGCGCACGTGACACATGAGTGCATGGAACTCCCTTCCATCGTATATAGTGCAAGTGATTGTTGCGTGTATATAATGACATGTACAATTGAAGTCAGAAGTTTACATACACCTTAGCCAAATACATTTAAACTCAGTTTTTCACAATTCCTGACATTTAATCCTAGTAAAAATTCCCTGTTTTAGGTCAGTTAGGATCACCACTTTATTTAAAACATGTGAAATGTCAGAATAATAGTAGAGAGAAGGATTTATTTCAGCTTTTATTTCTTTCATCACATTCCCTATGGGTCAGAAGTTTGCATACACTCAATTAGTATGTGGTAGCTTTGCCTTTAAACTGTTTAACTTGGGTCAAACGTTTCAGGTAGCCTTCCACAAGCTTCCCACAAAAAGTTGGGTGAATTTTGGCTCATTCCTCTTGACAGAGCAGGTGTAACTGAGTCAGGTGTGCAGGCCTCCTTGCTCGCACACGCTTTTTCAGTTCTTCCCACAAATGTTCTATAGGATTGAAGTCAGGGCTTTGTGATGGCCACTCCAATACCTTGACTTTGTTGTCCTTAAGCCATTTTGCCACAACTTTGGAAGTATGCATGGGGTCATTGTCCATTTGGAAGACCCATTTGCTACCAAGCTTTAACTTCCTGACTGATGTCTTGAGATGTTGCTTCAATATATCCACATAGTTTGCCATCCTCATGATGTCATCTATTTTGTGAAGTGCACCAGACCCTCCTACAGCAAAGCACCCCCACAACATGATGCTGCCACTCCAGTGCTTCACGGTTGGGACGATGTTCTTCAGCTTGCAAGCCTCCCACTTTTTCTTCCAAACATAACGATGGTCATTATGGCCAAACAGTTCTATTTTTGTTTCATCAGACCAGAGGACATTTCTCCAAAAAGTACGATCTTTGTTACCATGTGCAGTTGCAAATCATAATGTGGCTTTTTTATGTCGGATTTGGAGCAGTGGCTTCTTCCTTGCTGAGTGGCCTTTCAGGTTATGTCAATATAGGATTCGTTTTTACTGTGGATATAGGTGTAGATTATTTTGTACCTGTTTCCTCCAGCATCTTCACAAGGTACTTTGCTGTTGTTCTGGGATTGATTTGCACTTTTCGCACCAAAGTACGTGCATCTCTAGGAAACAGAACGCGTCTCCTTCCTGAGCGGTATGACAAATGCGTGGTCCCATGGTGTTTATTCTTGCGTACTATTGTTTATACAGATGAGCGTGGTACCTTCAGCTGTTTGGAAATTGCTCCCAAGGATGAACCAGACTTGTGGAGGTCTACAATTTATTTTCTGAAGTCTTGACTGATTTCTTTTGATTTCCCCATGATGTCAAGCAAAGAGGCACTGCGTTTGAAGGTAGGCCTTGAAATACATCCACAGGTACACCATCAATTGACTCAAGTGATGTCAATTAGCCTATCAGAAGCTTCTAAAGCCATAATTTTCTGCAATTTTCCAATCTGTTTAAAGGCACATTCAACTTAGTGTATGTAAACTTCTGACCCACTGGAATTGTGATACAGTGAATTACAAGTGAAATAATCTGTCTGTAAACAATTGTTGGAAAAATTACTTGTGTCATGCACAAAGTAGATGCCCTAACCGACCTGCCAAAACTATGCATGGTTATCAAGGCATTTGTGGAGTTGTTGAAAAACTAGTTTTAATGACTCCAACCTAAGTGTATGTAAACTTCCGACTTCAACTGTATGTGTTACTGATAGATGCACACACACACTACATGTTAATGTTTTTAAATGTATGTAAAGTCTTTTGTCTGTAATGTCTTTTTCATTATGTGTATGACCCCAGTAAGACTAGCTGTCGCCATTGGTGTCGGCTAATGGGTATCCTAATAAATCATATCAAAAATCTACTGCAATGCCACATTTTCTGCTCTGACTCTTGTGCTCCCTACTGAATGTCAACTGAGTCAAAGGGAACTGAAGTCTATTACATGCTCTTTTATAAACATTTCTGAGCGTGTTTGGCAATATTGCTAGATTTTTTTGTTGTTGAGTATGGTTAGAGATTAGTTCAACCACTGACAGTAAGGTCAGCTCACATAATAAAGATTTGATGTATTGATCTCAGAGTCGTACAGTTTTCAAATGTGACAGAGTGCCATGCGGGAGTTTCAGGTAAATCTGCAGCATGTTTTTAGGACAACAATTATTTTTTCTCCTGAGAATATATACATTTTTAAGTCAACAATTCAGAATATCCTTTTAATTTCATTCATGTTGGTGTGTATTATTTTGGTGGAGTACTTGTGGAGCAGCACGTTAAATGTCTTGTTCTGATCATATTCACGTGGTGTTATTTGAATATCACAGAGCTGTGGTACTATATGTCTAATCTCAGAATGGGTCTTGTCAAAAAGAGGAGGAAGGAGGGGGGAACTGTGTTTTTGACATGCTTCTTCAAAGCACTTTGTTGCTTCACACATCCCCTCTCCCCTGTTTTTTGGTTGCATCCAAATGAATGACTTTAGTATTCCAGTTCCACTGTACCTGAACTGTAACGGAAATCCTAAATGCTGTTGTTGGAATCATGCCATAAAGTAAACTTTCATAGTTGACTCATCAAGTGGTGTGCAGTACAAAGGAAAGCTCTTTAATTGAGTTCAATCTAAGTTCTTTAAATCTATCTGCCAATGGTAACGAACATCCTGTTTAGAGACATTCAATTATTTCAATTTCTGAGATTTGTTATCATTTCTAGCCTGATGTTTATTTCTTCTTTACCAACAAATAGTCTAGACCTTGAATAGTCTCTCGAGACATTGAAGTGAGTCTCCTGATTCATTCCATCAACCCTTCAATCAAGCTGACAGTTATCATGAACTGTTTCTACCCTCTTATTTCTTTATCCTGTGTCTGAATGGTCTAGACTTTGAAAGTAGTCTGGTTTGATTCAAACCAGTCACAACAACACAGGTAGGGATGGAGGGAGAGAGACAGACACAGACACAGACACGGAGAGAGATAACCTCTCATGAAAGACAGTGCGTAGGGCCTTCAGATCTAATCTGTTGTCTGAAGATGCAGGTCATTAAAACATTGATACATTAAAACATGTCTTATGGCATGAAGAAATACATTTCATATAACTATGAAAGGGTCTGCCATAGTTTCCCATCTTTTTCTCAATCAATGTTAAGAAATATAATTATTTAAGGTTGTTGATTGCTGTAGAGTTACATCTGTGTCAATCTCAATGGCAGATGCAAATTGAAGGCATTCATTCCACTGCTTGATGCATCGTCTGAGTCTCTTGTGAGGTGAGGAGTCAGTCTTTGAAATGGTTGAATTGCAGTGCTCTCTCTCTCCCATGTCTCTCAATCCTCTCTCTCTGTCTGTCTCTCTCCATCGTTCTCTCTTTCATTCTTTCTCTCTCATTTCCTCTAGCTCTATGTTGTAACTCTTGCCCTACCTGCCTGCCTGGAGAGGCCCCTGAGAGGCAGCAGACCTGGATATTATCCTCTGTGCAGTGTCTCTCAGCCAGGGCCTTGACATTTGGCTTCAGTATGGGCTCTGTACTGTACAGTGAGACTGGGAGGGGGCATAGGCAATCAGCCAAGATATGCACAGAGCAACTCTGACATTGAACGCCATTCAGGAGAGGTACAGAGAGAGAGAGAGAGGATAAATAATGGGCCATGATCCCCCCCCCACCCCCCCAGTCTGATGTCATGTAATTTTATCCTAATAATCACTCGTGTGTGTGTGTGTGCGTACCTGTGTGTGGCTGTGGCTCTGTCTGTGTGAGAATGTATGTGTCCCCTTCCGTGCATGATATAGAGTAGCAGCCAGGAGCAGAAGCTGCAGCTCATAGGAGGACAGAAAGACAGACAGACTGGTGTGTGATTGTGTATGAGGACAGAGAGGTGAGATGGAAATCACTGGGAGGGTTTAGTCTTTGGTCGAGGCTTTCGTTGCCTGCCCATTCCTAAACAAAGCTCCCAAACAGAGGGAATAGAACAGAGCAGATGCCAGGGATCAGAACACATACGATCTGATTCGATACTTGTCATTTCATTTGTTTTGTGGGGTTGCTGTGGCTCTCTCTTTTGAGCCAGGGGATAGAGGTGTTCAGAGTTGCCATAGCTGTTGGTTAAGTCTGAGTTAAAAGCATCTTCAGTGACGGATCCAGTCTTTCCTCAGACATGGGGGTGGCTGCATCATGTTATGGGTATGCTTGTCATTGGCAAGGACTAGGCTTTTGTTAAGAATAAAAATAAAGAAAATAGAAATAAGCACTGTCAAAATCCTAGAGGAAAACCTGGTTCAGTCTGTTCTCCAACAGACACCGGGAGACAAATTCACCTTTCAGCGGGACAATAACCTGAAACACAAGGCCAAATATTTACTGGATTTCCTTACCTAGACGACATTGAATGTTTCTGAGTGGTCTAGTTACAGTTTTGACTTAAATCTTCTTGAAAATATATGGCAAGACTTGAAAATGGCTGTCTAGCAATGATCCACAACCAACTCGACAGAGCTTGAAGAGTTTTTTAAAAGAATAATATGCAAATATTGTACAACCTAGGTGTGCACAGCTCTTAGACTTACCCAGAAAGACTCACAGCTGTAATCACTGCCAACGGTGATTCTAACATGTATTGACATGGGTGTGAATACTTATGTAAATGAGATCATTCTGTAGTTCATTTTCATTACATTTGCAAACATTTCTAAAAACATGTTTTCACTTTGTCGTTATAGGGTATCGTGTGTAGATGGGGGATAAGAAAATCAGGCTGTAACACAACAACGTGTAGAATAAGTCAAGTGGCATGAATACCTTCTGACTGGTCAAACAAAGATGATAATGTTGCCAAAAAGAGGGAGCTGGTAGAACATCTGACATGATGGAGGCAGTGTATGTAAATAACCATGGTGTTTTGGGGTTTAGTGCTTTTTGCATAAAAAGGGGATGATATACTACAGTTTATAAGCACTTCTGCCTAATTAATTTCACAGACACTGACTGAATTTGGCAATAGTGGATTTTTTACTCCATGCTGCATTACTAAAATCCAGAATAAGCTCTTTCAGTTGTTATCTAAAAGCGGGTATTGAATGATGGTGGACATCCCAATACTCAACCCATGAACACTGTAGGCATGTCACTGCCCAGTGGTTTCTCAGGGGTAGCCTATGTGAGGTGTTGCAGGTGGGCTGTCTGTTGGGGCAGCCTATGTGAGGTGTTGCAGGTGGGCTGTCTGTTGGGGCAGCCTATATGAGGTGTTGCAGGTGAGCTGTCTGTTGGAGCAGCCAATGTGAGGTGTTGCAGCAGTAGGCTGTCTGTTGGGGCAGCCTATGTGAGGTGTTGCAGGTGGGCTGTCTGTTGGGGCAGCCTATGTGAGGTGTTGCAGGTGGGCTGTCTGTTGGGGCAGCCTATGTGAGGTGTTGCAGGTGGGCTGTCTGTTGGGGCAGCCAATGTGAGGTGTTGCAGCAGTAGGCTGTCTGTTGGGGCAGCCTATGTGAGGTGTTGCAGGTGGGCTGTCTGTTGGGGCAGCCTATGTGAGGTGTTGCAGGTGGGCTGTCTGTTGGGGCAGCCTATGTGAGGTGTTGCAGCAATAGGCTGTCTGTTGGGGCAGCCTATGTGAGGTGTTGCAGGTAGGCTGTCTGTTGGGGCAGCCTATGTGAGGTGTTGCAGGTGGGCTGTCTGTTGGGGCAGCCTATGTGAGGTGTTGCAGGTGGGCTGTCTGTTGGGGCAGCCTATGTGAGGTGTTGCAGGTGGGCTGTCTGTCGGGCAGCCTATGTGAGGTGTTGCAGGTGGGCTGTCTGTTGGGGCAGCCTATGTGAGGTGTTGCAGCAGTAGGCTGCCAGTGTTAATTGTTGGCCCATTGTCTGTTTGTCTGTCAATCCGTCTATCTGTCAGTTAGAGGGTTTCAGAGCTATTGGATGGATGACATCAGACACAGATGAGTATGAGGTGTGGGGAAGTGACTAAACCATGAGAACTGCTTAAAACTGACCAGGGTTAGTATCTGACAGGCATGGAAAACTACACACACTTCAGAATATAAAATCACATTTTATTTGTCACATGCGCCGAATACAACAGGTGTGGACTTTACAGTGAAATGCTTACTTACAAGCCCTTTCCCAACAATGCAGAGTTAAAAAGTAAACAAAAATGGCTAAATAAAAAATGGAAATAGTAACACAATAATATAACAATAACGAGGCTATATAGAAGGAGTACCAGTACCGAGTCAATGTGCAAGGGTATGAGATAGTTGAGGTAATTGAGGTAATATGTACATGTAGGTAGGGGTAAGAAGTGACTAGGCAATCAGGGTAGATAATAAACAGAGAAGCAACAGCATATTTGCAGAGTGTAACAGTGTGTGTGTGCGTGTGTGTGTGTGGCGTCAATACGCATGTGTGTCTGAGCGTATGTAGTGTGTGGGTTGGAGTGGCAGTGTAGTATGAATGTGCATAGACCAGTGCAAGAGAGGGGGTCAGTGGGTTTATAAGCAGTGTAAAGGAGGATACAGGGAAAGGGGGACACCTAGTCAGTTGTACAAATGAATGCATTCAACTGAGATGTGTCTTCCGCATTTGAACCCAAACCCTCTGAATCAGAGAGGTACGGAAGGCTGCCTTAATCGACATCCACATCTTTAGTGCCCGAGGAACAGTGGGTTTAACTGCCTTGCTCAGGGGCAGAACGACAGATTTTTACATTGTCAGCTTTAGGATTCGATCCGGCAATCTTTCGATAACTGGCCCAACGCTCTTACCCACCAGGCTACCTGCCGCAAACCAGAGAAAGTTGGACTGTAATCAAAGTGTTAAAATACAAATATGCACTTAAAAATATATATTGTGTTCTGAACTAGAAATACCAGTGACAGCTTTAGTCAGCGCTCTACAGAATATGATATCTGTAAGCAGCTATTCCCAGCAGACTTGAAGTGATTGATGGAGGATACACACCGAGCTGATTGTAATGAAGACTGTGTCTGGAGGAGATGTCTGATAACAATAACACAGCCTATTTATCCTATTTATTGCCAAAAAATTCACTTTTTTATCACTGTAACCTTACATTTATTTATTTGAATAATTTAAAATAGTATTAATTTGTTTGACAATGGAAGGAATTACATTTAATTTAATGATCTAACATAATTTACTTTCAAATATTTCCTTTGATAAAAAGAGAGGCTTTTGGCTCGTTGCTGGTTTGAAGGGGCCGGGATCCATTTGACTGTTGCTGTGAAAGAATCCTCTTGTTCTGGGCACCAGCAGACTCTAAGGTACTCTGAGATGCAGTAGAGGGACAAACACTGAAGCAACTAGCCTCTCATGTTGTATTTCTTCCTCTATTCTCTCACTTCTACCTCCACCTTTCACCACTGTATTGATATTGGTAAGTTCCATTTGCTGGCCCACCAGAATGTGTAATCCTTTGACAGGAAGTGTGTTTATGTGTGCTGTTTGAGCTTGGCTCTGGGTGCCAGGTTGGGTTGGGTTTGTGGTCCTGTGTGCAGCCAGAAGAGGGCATGGTTCACTCCACTGAACATCACAGCCAGGGATCACGTCACCTGGGCAGATGTTATCAGAATGATACAGTGGAGTTTATTTGCTGTGTATTGCTGTGGGATTTGTGGCATGCTGCTGTATTGTAACTGAAGCAGAGATAGCAGCAGATTCCAGCAGACATTTTGTTTGTGTGTTTCATATCAGCTCTAAAAAGTCATTTTTTGAATTCCACAAACCTTTTTTCATAATTTCTCCCACCATCGGTCAATGTTATGTTCCATTATGACATTAATCTCAATGACATTCTTCAGTCAGATAACTCCATACCTAGCATTCCATGTTCCCTTTATACTAAAATGCACCATCAGGCTGATGAATTCTGATGATTATCTTCTCTGGTAAAAAATACATGAAAAATACATATATTCCATAGATCAATAATTTACATTCTTTATCTTCCAACCCCTGTGTTCTGGAGTGAGTAGTCTAGACCTTTAAAGACAATTAGGATGTGATGAGCGGTGAGAAGTTGAGGAGGAACTATTTGAGTCAATTCCCCTCACTGTCAGCTCAGTAGTCATTAAATCCCATTGTGTTTCAGCATAGCAATCTGGTCTGGAGCTCCTAGACTCCTACTTATGCTACTGCTGCTTCCATAGCAGGTCAATTATTTCCACTAACCCAAGTGCTGTAAATGAATCAATGGGAAAAGTTTTTGTTTAACAGTTGTAGACTGTGTGGTTTTTGGTACTTGGAGAAGGGCCTCTAATTCTCCACAGATTGACCCTCACAGTTTAACAGATTACGTTCTGATTGTTGTGCCTAATATGGTTAATTGTTAATTATTGCAACTAATTACAGTGCATCCAAGATGGTGACACTATTTCTTTGTTTTCAAGCACTTTGGAGGTTTGCAATGAGAGAATCCTGAGCCACAGAAATGTTTGGTTGTGTTGCTAGTTTATTTGAATGGCAGTATACTGCACATGCTGAGGGAGGATGAGAATTAACCACCACAAGATCAGATAACAAAAGGGACAGTGAAGATATCCTTGGTTATGGCCATAAAGCAGCAGTAGGCAGCAGGCAGCTGATGGCTTCTTCAGTAGAAGTGTGTGTCTCTACAGTGGAATATTCATTTTTTTTCCCCACTTCCCATAGGTAGTGCACAATGGACTTAAAGCATGAACGATAGAAGGAGGTACGTTTAATATTTGTTGTGGCTGTGTTTTATTTTGGGCTCTGCTTATGGAAGCATGGGCTAAGGAATGGAAAAACCTTGGCGGTAAACTGCCAAATGCCCCTGCTGCGGGTATTCGGCAGAGAGATCCAACACAAAAAAATACATGGTACTACTACTATAAGTGTTCTTTCTGAATAGCAGCAACAGCAACAACGTGGAAGAAGGTAAAGTGTATCTGCTTTCTGCATTGACTAAGCTCATTCAGAACCAGCCTATTCAGTTAGTTCACCCGCTCTCCCTCTCTCTCCTCATTTCCCATTGAGCTATTAGTGTTCTTACAGTGGATTGCTCAGTGAGATGGAACAGTCAAGAGGCATTTCAACGTCATAGCCTTAGCCGGTGGTAACTTGTGGAATTGACACCAGCTGGAAAGCGATGTACGGTATAATTAAACTAATAATAAACTCGCCAAAAGGAGAAACGTCTTCACTGTCAACTGCGTTTATTTTCAGCAAACATAACATGTGTAAATATTTGTAGGAACATAACAAGCTTTAACAACTGAGACATAAACTGAACAAGTTCCACAGACATGTGACTAGCAGAAATGTAATAATGTGTCCCTGAACAAAGGGGGGGTCAAAATCAAAAGTAACAGTCAGTATCTGCTGTGGCCACCAGCTGTATTAAGTATTGCAGTGCATCTGCTCCTCATGGACTGCACCAGATTTGCCAGTTCTTGCTGTGAGATGTTACTCCACTCTTCTACCAAGGCACCTGCAAGTTCCCGGACATTTTTGCGGGGAATGGCCCTAGCCCTCACCCTCCGATCCGACAGGTCCCAGACCTGCTCAATGCGATTGAGATCCGGGCTCTTCACTGGCCATGGCAGATCACTGACATTCCTGTATTGCAGGAAATCATGCACAGAACGAGCAGTACGGCTGGTGGCATTGTCATGCTGGAGGGTCATGTCAGGATGAGCCTGCAGGAAGGGTACCACATGAGGGAGGAGGAAAACCTGCTACAGAGGGCTCAGGATCTCAGACTGGGGCAAAGGTTCACCTTCCAACAGGATAAGGACCCTAAGCACACAGCCAAGACAACGCATGACTACGCGTGGCTTCGGGACAAGTCTCTGAATGTCCTTGAGTAGCCCAGCCAAAGCCTGGATTTGAACCCTCTTTGCTGCACATCCAACCTGACAGAGCTGCAGAGAAGAATGGGAGAAACTTGAGACTAATCGCTGCCAAAGGTTATTCAACAAAGTACTGATTAAAGGGTCTGAATACTTATGTAAATGTAATATTTAAAAAACTTTTTTTTTTCAATAAATTTGCAAAAATGACTGAAACACTGTTTATGCTTTGTAATTTTGGGGTATTGTGTGTAGATTTAAGCCATTTTAGAATAAGGCTGTAACGTTAAAAAAAATGTAGAAAAAGTCAAGGGGTCTGAATACTTTTACGAATGCACTGTAACTGCGAACAGGGAACTTGGGCCCAGGCCCCTCTGACTCATTGTAGAGAGAGATGGAGAAAGGGAGATAGGGACAGATGGAGAGGTGGGAATGGAGAAAAGTGTGTAAAATATTTGCATAGACATTTTCCCACAAATCTATTCCATTGTTTCTTCTCCATTTCTCCCAGTCTCTGGCACGGAGAGGATAAATGAGGAGAGGAGCCCCTGGCCTGTGTGAGTTGATCTCATCCTCTCTAAATGAGGGACGTTGTGTATCTCCAGCCATTTCAGACCCTCCCATTAACCATCAAATGTAGTTAACATTGATTCAACTTTGGCACTGGCGAGAACATGGGCTTTATGAGGGATGACAATCAATCAATCAAATGTATTTATAAAGCCCTTTTTACATCAGCTGATGTCACAAAGTGCTGGACAGAAACCCAGCCTAAAACAGCAAGCAATGCAGATGTAGAAGCATGGTGGCTAATGACTCCTCACTAAATCAAGGTAGGTGTAATTGGCTTATCATTAGGTTCTGGCAATCATCTATTGCTTTATATCTAGTTCCATTACTCAATCATCCCTAAAAGTGCAAACATATTTAGCTAAAAAAGCACCGACAGGGGTCATTGGTAATGATTGCAAAGACACTGTCTGTTTTTTTATTTTTTTATTTCATCTTTTATTTAACCAGGTAGGCTAGTTGAGAACAAGTTCTCATTTGCAACTGCGACCTGGCCAAGATAAAGCGTAGCAATTCGACACATACAACAACACAGAGTTACACATGGAATAAACAAAACATACAGTCAATAATACACTAGAACAAAAGAAAACAAAAAGTCTATATACAGTGAGTGCAAATGAGGTAAGTTAAGGAAATAAATAGGCCATGGTGGCGAAGTAATTACAATATAGCAATTAAACACTGGAATGGTAGATCGGCAGAAGAGCAAAATAAATAAATACCAGTATGGGGATGAGGTAGGTAGATAGATGGGCTGTTTACAGATGGGCTATGTACAGGTGCAGTGATCTGTAAGCTGCTCTGACAGCTGGTGCTTAAAGCTAGTGAGGGAGATGTGAGTCTCCAGCTTCAGAGATTTTTGCAATTCATTCCAGTCATGGGCAGCAGAGAACTGGAAGGAAAGACGACCAAAGGAGGAATTGGCTTTGGGGGTGACCAGTGAGGTATACCTGCTGGAGCGCGTGCTACGAGTGGGTGCTGCTATGGTGACCAGTGAGCTGAGATAAGGCGGGGCTTTACCTAGCAGAGACTTGTAGATAACCTGTAGCCAGTGGGTTTGGCGACGAGTATGAAGCGAGGGCCAACCAACGAGAGCGTACAGGTCACAGTGGTGGGTAGTGTATGGGGCTTTGGTGACAAAACGGATAGCACTGTGATAGACTGCATCCAGTTTGTTGAGTAGAGTGTTGGAGGCTATTTTATAGATGACATCACCGAAGTCGAGGATCGGTAGGATGGTCAGTTTTACGAGGGTATGTTTGGTTTGTTGCGATATAGGAAGCTGATTCTAGATTTCATTTTGGATTGGAGATGCTTAATGTGAGTCTGGGAGGAGAGTTTACAGTCTATCCAGACACCCAGGTATTTGTAGTTGTCCACGTATTCTAAGTCAGAGCCGTCCAGAGTAGTGATGCTGGACGGGCGAGCAGGTGCGGGCAGTGATCGATTGAATAGCATGCATTTAGTTTTACTTGCGTTTAAGAGCAGTTGGAGGCCACGGAAGGAGAGTTGTATGGCATTGAAGCTCGTCTGGAGGTTAGTTAACACAGTGTTCAAGGAGGGGCCAGAAGTATACAGAACGGTGTCGACTGCGTAGAGGTGGATCAGAGAATCACCAGCAGCAAGAACAACATCATTGATGTATACAGAAAAGAGAGTCGGCCTGAGAATTGAACACTGTGGCACACCCATAGAGACTGTCAGAGGTCCGGACAACAGGCCCTCCGATTTGACACACTGAACTCTATTGGAGAAGTAGTTGGTAAACCAGGCGAGGCAATCATTTGAGAAACCAAGGCTGTCGAGTCTGCCAATAAGAATGTTGTGATTGACAGAGTCGAAAGCCTTGGCCAGGTCGATGAATACGGCTGCACAGTAATGTCTCTTATCGATGGCGGTTATGATGTCGTTTAGAACCTTGAGCGTGGCTGAGGTGCACCCATGACCAGCTCTGAAACCAGATTGCATAGCGGAGAAGGTATGGTGGGATTCGAAATGGTCAGTAATCTGTTTTGTTAACTTGGCTTTCAAAGACCTTAGAAAAACAGGGTAGGATAGATATAGGTCTGTAGCAGTTTGGGTCTAGGGTGTCACCCCCTTTGAAGAGGGGGATGACCGCGGCAGCTTTCCAAGGTTGCAAGTTCAAATCCCAGAGTTGACAGGCTGCCCCTGAACAGGCAGTTATCCCACTGTTCCTAGGCCGTCATTGAAAATAAGAATTTGTTCTTAACTGACTTGCCTAGTTAAATAAAGGTAAAATAAAACATTTGTAGGGGTCCAGATTTTGCAGCTCTTTCAGAACATCAGCTATCAGGATTTGGGCTTTGGCGGGTTGCTGTGGAGGGTGCCGGGCAGTTGACCGGGGTAGGGGTAGCCATGTGGAAAGCATGGCCAGCCGCAGAGAAATGCTTATTGAAATTCTCAATTATAGTGGATTTATCGGTGGTGACAGTTTTTCCTAGCCTCAGAGCAGTGGGCAGCTGGGAGGAGGTGCTCTTATTCTCCATGGACTTTACAGTGTCCCAGAACTTTTTTGAGTTAGTACTACAGGATGCAAATTTCTGTTTGACAAAGCTTGCCTTAGCTTTTCTAACTGCCTGTGTATATTTGTTCCTAACTTCCCTGAAAAGTTGCATATCACGGGGGCTATTCGATGCTAATGCAGAACGCCATAGGTTGCTTTTGTGCTGGTCAAGGGCAGACAGATCTGGAGTGAACCAAGGACTATATCTATTCCTAATTCAACTTTTTTTGAGAGGGGCATGCTTATTTAAGATGGTAAGGAAGGCACTTTTAAAGAAGAGCCAGGTATCATCTACTGAAGGGATGAGGTCAATGTCATTCCAGGATACCCCGGCCAGGTCGATTAGAAAGGCCTGCTCGCAGAAGTGTTTCAGGGAGCGTTTGACAGTGATGAGGGGTGGTCGTTTGGTCGCAGACCCATTACAGATGCAGGCAATGAGGCAGTGATCGCTGAGATCTTGATTGAAAACAGCAGAGGTGTATTTGGAGGGCGAATTAGTTAGGATGATATCTATGAGGGTGCCCGTGTTTACTGATTTGGGGTTGTACCTGGTAGGTTCATTGATAATTTGTGTGAGATTGAGGGCATCAACCTTATTTTGTAGGATGGCTGGGGTGTTATGCATGTCCCAGTTTAGGTCACCTAGTAGCACGAGCTCAGAAGATAGATGGGGGGCAATCAATTCACATATGGTTTCGAGCGCACAGCTGGGGGCAGAGGGGGGTCTATAGCAAGCGGCAACAGTGAGAGACTTGTTTCTGGAAAGGTACATTTTTATAAGTAGAAGCTCAAATTGTTTGGGTACAGACTTAGCCTGCAGAGTTCTGTATTACTATCTATCTTTGCAGTAGATTGCAACACCGCCCCCTTTGGTAGTTGAACGTTATAGTTAGCAATGGACATTTCAGGGTTTTAGGTGGTTTTCCTAAACCAGGATTCAGACATGGCTAAGACATCTAGGTTGGCAGAGTGTAAAAAGCAGTAAAGCAGTGTAAAGCAGTGAGTAAAACAAACTTAGGGAGTAGCCTTCTAATGTTAACATGCATGAAACCAAGACTTTTACGTTTACAGAAGTCAACAAATGAGAGCACCTGGGGGTGGGAGTGGAGCTAGGCACTGCAGGACCTTGATTAACCTCCACAACACCAGAGGAACAGAGGAGAAGTAGGATAAGGGTACGGCTAAAGATTATACGAACTGGCCGTCTAGCACGTTCAGAACAGAGAGTAAAAGGAGCTGGTTTCTGGGCACGATAGCATAGATTCAAGGCATAGTGTACAGTCAAAGGTATGGTAGGATGTGAGTACATTGGAGGTAAACCTAGGCATTAAGTAATGAAGAGAGAGATATAGTCTCTATAGATGTTTAAACCAGGTGATGTCATCGCATATGTAGGAGGTGGAACAACATGGTTGGTTAAGGCATATTGAGCAGGGCTAGAGGCTCTACAGTGAAATAAGACAGTAATCACTAACCAGGACAGTAATGGACAGGGCATATTGATATTAGAGAGAGGCATGCGTAGCCAAGTGAACAAATGGGTCCAGTGAGTGGTTGGGCTGGCTGGGGACACGGCGATTCAGACAGTTAGCAGGCGAACAAGCTAACAGTTAGTAGGCCGGGGCTAAACAAGCTAGCAGCTAGTAGACCGGGGCAAGCTAGCAGTTAGCAGGCAGGGTTAGCAAGCAAGCAGTTAGCATGGGCTAGCAGTTACAGACCGGGCAGGTAAGCTAGCAGTTAGCAGGCCGGCAGCTAGCAGTTAGTAGACCGGGGCAAGCTAGCAGTTAGCAGGCCGGGTTAGCAAGCAGTTAGCAGGGGCTAGCAGTTAGCAGACCGGGTTAGCAAACAAGCAGTTAGCAAGGGCTAGCAGTTAGTAGACCGGGCAGGTGACGAGACACTAGCCAGGAGTAGTCATCCGGGATTGCGGTTAGCTAGTTGTGAAGATCCAGATGAAAATGTTCGGTTTGCGGTAGGAATCTGGGGATAAAAATAACAGGTCTGTTATGCTCTGGTTAGAGTCACGTTGTTCGAACTGACGAGAGCTTTCCGAGCTGAAGGTTAGCTGATGACCGCTGGCAATGGTTTGCTGACTGATAGCTGGTAGTTAGCTGGCTAGCTAATACTTTAGGGAAAAAAAGCAGATCCACACCACATTTTGTGAGGCGGGTTGCAGGAGAGTATTTAGATGTTCATGTTTAGCAAAATATTTTAAAGGATATGCGACGAAAAATATATATACAAGGGACACGACAGGACAAAGACGTCTGACTGCTACGCCATCTTGGGATTCAGTCTGTCAAGCAGTAACACTTATTATTTTATTAACCTTTTGTTACACAACCTAAATTGTTTAAATTCCCCCAAATAAGCATATATGTAAACATTTTCACACATTTATAGTCACATTTGATGTTTCAAAATGTGTATATACTGTATATTTAGTTTTCCATATTATGAACAGATATTTTGATACATTTCATCCATAGCTACTTTTTCTGAACGTTGTTATGTTATTCATTTAAAGTGTTGTGTTTCTGTGATGGTCAGAGGCTGAGAAATTGGCGATTTAGCGAATCTTATATACCGGTACGACCTAAGAGGGCCATTGTTAAGGGCATCAGACCTCAAACTGCTATGATCTATCAACTCAGTTCCAGTTGCATCTGAAAGATGAGACTCCACTTCGTATAGAAACATTGACTGAAAGCAAAATATGTATTTTCTTTTTTTGGTGTTATTTTTTAATTGTAATGGCTCCCACACCCCACAGGGGCCAAATCTAGGTGGCTTCATATCTGTATATTGTCAGGGTACATACACCTCTGTGCCAAATTTGGTGCTTTTTTTCTCACAAAGTTTACTATTGAGACCACATTTTCAGCTTAGCTGTGCACCACTAGTATACAAAATAGAGATTATATTCCATTGCTCCCTATTGACACATGAAATCGTGGTACGTGTTTATTTAGGACTAGTTGATTGACAAATTCCTATAATTTCAGAAGGATCAGAAATTATTACATTTTTGGACAAAATTGAACCCCTTTAGTGCTTTTAGGGGTGTGTGTGTGTGTGTGTGTGTGCTGATAGTAGCTGGTTGCTATCTCCCTGCATGCGCATATTGATAGTAGGTACCTCTGTCATTCCTTTCAGTCTGTCTGAGCAGATAGGCCTAAGGTCAATGGGGGTCAGTATGGGTTAATCACATCAGGAGCCCAGTAATTTGACCTTTGGCATGCAACCAGGTGACGTATAGAGGGTTTGGAGACAACTCACAGGAGCTCTTCTACAGTTATATTGGCTTAGTTTATTAGGATCCCCATGCTGCACATGCATTAGCTACTCTTCCTGGGGTCCACATAAAACGTACAAATACATGACAAAGTACAGAACAGTAATAGACAAGAACAACATAAGATATTACATAAAATTCAAAATAAATAAAATATGTTTTATCTAGGAAAGACAACAAAAATAATATTTAAACACTATTCATATACATATTCATATTCGTATATACAGTACAGTTAAATTAGATCTTTAGAAAGAGGAGAGGCGCTGTGTTACAATGTGGTTTTTTTATCAGTTTTTTTATAGCTAAGCTTGCTTAGCCATGACGGACCCTCCACCTCCAAATCGATCCCGCTCCAGAGTACAGGCCTCGGTGTGACGCTCATTCCTTTGACGATAAACGCAAATCCGACCAACACCCCTGGTGAGACAAAACCGAGACTCATCAGTGAAGAGCACTTATTGTCAGTCCTGTCTGGTCCAGCGACGGTGGGTTTGTGCTACAGCAGGCCTACCAGCCCTCAATCCAGCATCTCTCAGCCTATTGTGGACAGTCTGAGCACTGATGGAGGGATTGTGCGTTCCTGGTGTAACTTGGGCAGTTGTTGTTGCCATCCTGTACCTGTCCCGCAGGTGTGATGTTCGGATGTACCAATCCTGTGCAGGTGTTGTTACTTGTGGTCTGCCACTGCGAGGACGATCAGCTGTCCATCCTGTATCCCTGTAGCACTGTCTTAGGCGTCTCACAGTAAGGACTTTGCAATTTATTGCCCTGGCCACATCTGCAGTCCTCATGCCTCCTTGCAGCATGCCTAAGGCACATTCACGCAGATGAGCAGGGAACCTGTTCATCTTTCTTTTGGTGTATATCAGAGTCAGTAGAAAGGCCTCTTTAGTGTCCTAAGTTTTCATAACTGTGACCTTAATTGCCTTCTGTCTGTAAACTGTTAGTGTCTTAACGACCATTCCACAGGTGCATGTTCATTAATTATTTATGGTTCATTGAACAAGCATGGGGAAAACTGTTTAAACCCTTTACAATGATCTGTGAAGTTATTTGGATTTTTACGAATTATCTTTGAAAGACAGGGTCCTGAAAAAGGGACGTTTCTTTTTTTTCTGAGTTTAGATTTAGCAAGTGGTTAGGCATTTTCAACACAGAAATGTTTCTTAAAAATATATATTTTTTACATTCCCCCAAAAACATGTACATACGACCGGTAACTTACAGACACGTACAAACAATGACTACATCTCATCTGCCCAGACCCGCCTGCTCACATCCCCATCCATAGTGCCTGTATTATTGTTTGCCATTTTTTGTACCAATTTGTTTTTCTCAGTCACCCATGCTATTTAAATATTCCAATAATATATCATTTGATCATTTGATTAATTGACTTCCAAGTTTTTAGTGTATGTTTTTTTTCAAATGAGTGATGAGCCCATTGGTTATCTCACTACATATAATACATATACTCTCTGAGTTCTATTGGATAAGTAACTGTCCAACCATGTGATGGCAGGTGATGTAAAGCCATAATAACTGAGTTTTTACAATAGCAAATGATGATCATGTGGACGCCTTAACAGTTCTCACAGTTTCCTAACAGGAGCATGTATTTATCAGATTCACTTCCCGAGTTATCTCTATCTTTATCACTACACGCAGAAGGTGAGAGCACAGAAACAATGTTTCCAGCTTACATGTTCATCTTTGTTTAGAGAGTCACGATTAATGATTAGAAGTAGGATGTCTATGTGTCATTTGCATATTTATATTCACAAAACACTCAGTATCTTGATTAACTCCGCATTGTAGAAGTGATCTTTGACATTTAAACTCACTCTCTATCAGTATTGGCAATCATGGCTTGGTCTGGTGCACAACTTTAGAGCTTCTAGCCAAGTAACATGTACAGTATAGGGAAGACAGTGAATAATCCTGGTCCACTGGAAATAGCAGTGGATAGAATAACCCATGCATGGGGAGCTGTGTAACCCATGGGCCTCTCTAGCCCAGTCAGTAGAGATGGCTGCATCAGCCAGGGACTGTGTAGTGTGATGGTCTGTGAAATTACTGTGCCGGAGCACCACCCATCAGTACTCGACTCTGTCTGTCCCAACTGACAGATCCTATAATTAAAACAGAGACACTAATTATTCTGGAGGGATATGTCAGCCATGGTCACGAGTTCAATGGATGACAGCTTGTGTGTTTTGAGTGTATGTTTGAGTGAGTTACTCACTGTGTTTAGCTCTGTGGCGTATGTGGATGTGGGGTGTCTGTTAGCCAGTTACTGAATGCGTGCGTGTGGAATGGTAAAGAGATTGTCTGTCTATCTGTCTGTCTGCTGAGAGCTCTGTGACACACAGGGCCTCTGTAATTAGCCTGTAGAAGGATTACTGCTATACCCACTACAAATGGTTCAGCTTACACTTCAAACACCTGCCAGGGGATCAAACCCATACCTCTCTGCCTCTCTGCCCTCCATTATATACTACTGACCATATGTCCATTTACACTAAAGCAACTATTTAACATACTTGATGCAGTCTGATGCAGTTTTTGCACTTTTGGCTTATTTGTTGCTAATTTGACTGAGTTCCGGGCTAATACTCCATAGCAAAGAATCATCAAACGTGAAGGTGAGCGGACAAATCAAATGTTATTTGTCACAAACACAGTTTAGAGCAGTTCAAACGTGTAGTGAAATTATTGTATGCTAGCTCTCTCAACATTGCAGTACAATAATCAATAATAAAGTGTCAAATCTAAAATAACAAGTAATAGAAGAGGTCATAGTAATAGGCTGATAAGAATGACGACTAAACCTTTTTTATTGGTACTATGACTCTACAGTGGTCCAATCTAAATTTCCAGGCTCCACAGAGATGTCTTGCTGTTTTCATATGAGATGTGTGTAGTGAGAGAATACGAGGTGGGAGAGAGATTGCCGTCCCAGCAGCTAACAAATTCGCTTGCCTTTAGAGTGGAAGTGTGAGGCTCATCACTGAGACATAACGATGGAGCGTAGAAGAGATGTCAATGATTGACTGGGATTTCAGCTTAGACTGCAGGGGGGGCTCTCCGTTCCTGTTCCATTACCAAATCACATGTGGTGAATCGTTCTGACCAGCATTAGGGAGAAAATGCATTAGTAAAGGATGTGAGTTGCAGAGTGAGATTCTGACTAATGCCCGTCATTATTCTTAGCCTTTGTCTCAGTCCTTGTTGTTAGATCAGCGTAGAACAGGCTCATATTTTCATCATACTTGTGATTTGGTAACTCAATGTGATTTGGTAACTCAATGTACTCATGTGATTGACAAAGTGACTGACTTTATCGGTCTGGAATGCTTATCATGCAGATGTAGGATCTTAATTTGATCACCCTGTTGCAGGAGAACTGTCCTGCAACGCAGTAAAGTTTAAACATGTATTATATCTGAGGTTTAAAAAGGTTTCTGAAGTTTGTAATTTCCACTTTTAAATTTCAGACTTGATTTTCCATTATGAAATATCAATCCCTTCAAAAATGTCCATTAAATATAATCCACAAAATAATTCACATTTCCAGTTGCTGCAAGATAATTTTCCTAATGTAGAAAACTGGCTCAAATTAAGATCCTACATCTGTAGGTTGTGCCCAAGATAGTGCTGTAAACTTTTAACGAACTTGTGTCTGTTTCCATAGGAACTGTGGTGATGACGATGACAGCAGAGGATGCTGATGACCCCAGGTTGCAGAACGCAGTGCTGCGTTACAACATCGTGAGGCAGTCGCCCGATAAACCCTCGCCCAACATGTTCTACATCAACCCAGAGAGCGGAAACATTGTCACTGTGATCTCCCCCACGCTGCTGGACAGAGAGGTGAGTGTGCTGGGCTGGGCTGGGAGCCTCTCCAGACTGATCTAATGGGGCCTCAAAACACTGCTGCTGTCTCACTGCCTCACTGCCTCACTGTCTCACGACCATGATGTTTTAAATCACTGTTGTTATTGTCAGTAAAGAGACTGTAGATAGGTGAATGAAGGAGGCGGGGGAGGGGGTCACTGTGCTGGGGAGATGAGGGGGGTGAGGGAAGGCGGGGGGGTGATTTCTGTGGTGCATTCTAATGAGCAAGCGGAGGCAGCATCGCCCCATTCCTTAACCGGAGCGAGACAACGGCATGATTGCTTTTTCAGCGGGGTGACGAATGCCAGAACATCGATTCACTGTGCTCGTGGAAGAGGAATATTAGCTGTTGTCAGACACTTAGAGCTTGGTTTAATTGAGGTGATACACACTTATCCACCAGCATCGGCTGTGTCCAACAAGTCCAACAGAAACCTCTCAGCTGGAACAGGGAAATCACTATCAAATGGCAATGAGTGGATCTCTGAGCTATAACTCTCATAGATGATTAATTGATAAATGTGTTAGTACTGTGTGTAATTCAAACATTGAGCGCCTGGTCTGTGTGCTCATGAAGGATGCTATTGATTTATGTTGAGTTAGAAATTGCATGATTAGTGGGTTGTATTGAATGTGATCACCCCTTTATTGCATGTTTACAGTTCATACCTGTGTCTGTGTTACAGACAAAATAGACAAAATCCCATATACAGGTAACTGCCAAAATAATGGAAAAACTTTAGTAAATGATGGAAACGCTTTAGTAAATGATGGAAACACTTTAGTAAATGATGGAAACACTTTAGTAAATGATGGAAACACTTTAGTAAATGATGGAAACACTTTAGTAAATGACGGAAACACTTTAGTAAATGATGGAAACACTTTATTAAATGATGGAAACACTAGTAAATGATGGAAACACTTTAGTAAATGATGGAAACACTTTAGTAAATGATGGAAACACTAGTAAATGATGGAAACACTTTAGTAAATGAAGGAAACACTTTAGTAAATGATGGAAACACTTTAGTAAATGACGGAAACACTTTAGTAAATGAGGAAAACACTTTAGTAAATGATGGAAACACTAGTAAATGATGGAAACACTTTAGTAAATGATGGAAACACTTTAGTAAATGATGGAAACACTAGTAAATGATGGAAACACTTTAGTAAATGATGGAAACACTAGTAAATGATGGAAACACTAGTAAATGATGGAAACACTTTAGTAAATTATGGAAACACTTTAGTAAATGATGGAAACACTTTAGTAAATGATGGAAACACTAGTAAATGATGGAAACACTTTAGTAAATGATGGAAACACTTTAGTAAATGATGGAAACACTTTAGTAAATAATGGAAACACTTTAGTAAATGATGGAAACACTAGTAAATGATGGAAACACTTTAGTAAATGAGGGATACAAAGTATATTGAAAGCAGGTGCTTCCACACAGGTGTGGTTCCTGAGATACTTAAGTAATTAACATCCCATCATGCTTAGGGTCATGTAGAAAAAGCCATTATTTTGGCTCCCATGACAATGCACCCATCCACAGGGCATGAGTGGTCACTGAATGGTTTAATGAGCATGAAAATTATGTAAACAAGGGATAGGCAACTTCAGTGCTCGGTGGCCTGATTGGTGTCACACTTTTGCCCCAGCCCCAGCTAACACACCAAAAATCAACTAATCATTGTCTTTAGAAGCCTTTTTAAACATCGAATACACTGCAAGTTTGCATTACCTGCTGAGCAGGAAAATTCTCAGCAACACAAAAGATCCTACATCTGTATCTTCTAGGTGTCTGGAGAGCTTTAAACCTTGGCTACTTCAGCAGATACTCAGAAGTATGTATCGCACGCCCTCCGTCTGGCACACCAAACTACTTTTTTTTGCTGGATGAAAAACGTTGTTCCTCCACCCTGTAAATGCATTGGACATAATTCAGGTTGAGCTGTAAGTGTATTTAGATGGACATTCCATGGTACCACGGGAGGCAAAGCAAAGCAGTCCATCGAAAATTGGAAAATCTATTTTGTCACATTGAAATCAAGTTGATTTTCCCTCCACCACTCTCACCCAGGCGTTAAATTCTGTCTTGATATGCACATCTATGTCCTCCGTATCTATTTTTCCCTCCACTTTGTCTGCTCCTCTCTCCTTTCTTTCTGTCTCTCACTTTTTGGATCAATGGCAGACTATATTTTTGACAGCTAATATCGTACACAGAAGGGGCCATTTTCCTAGGGGCTGTGAAGTAGCATATACTGTATGTAGCCCATCAGACAGGAAAGACAGACTTTAGAGATCGGATCTCTCTGTCTCTGCAAGCCTAAGAGCAGTAGTCTATCAGTAGTCAATCTGATGGACACACAGTCTCACAGACGCTGGCCAGAACTACACAACACTCTCATGCTCAGACATTTCAATCATGGCAAAATCAATTGGTTAACATCAAATGCTTTCACTTGTTCTTCAGAAAGGAATCAACTTTAAGCTGCAGTGGATGTAAAGGTATGTTTGCATTTTTAAGCCGGTGTACTACACATGGCCTTTCCAGTGGCAGATGTGATTGGTTGATTTGACAGGCACAATGTGTGAGTTATACCAGCTGTCTGTCAGATTGATAGCCCTGAATAATGGGCTCTGTGTGTGTTTTTATGTGGGTTTGTGTGTGTGCCTACGTGTATATGTTTCATGTTAGTGTTTAGAGCTGTTGTCTCAGTCTCCTGGCTGTGGGGCATTGTGATTAATGGACTTTCCAGTCCATTGTGCTGTCACGGCCTGCCTCCCCTCGTCAAACGACCAACCTCCCCTCCCCTCATCGCGACTATCCTACATCCTGTCCACAGTCATCAGTACCTGCAGCACAGCGGAGTAGAGCTTCCTCTCTCCTCTCCTCCGACAGACAATTTCACCTTGGACCTGCCCAGGACCCGGAGGCCATCACTCTTCAGCACACAGATGCACTGTCAGCCCAAGCTTTATCTGGCCTACACCCCTGTTTCAGTACCAGCCAGCCTTTCAGATGAATCGGGTTCATGGCGTGTGGTCATCATGGCACTGTGAAGTTTATCAACTCTCTGTGTGGTGTCCCTGCAATTGCTGTTATGTTTAAAAAAAAGTGGTGAAAAATGATTATCCCCTATTGATGTCACTTGTTAAATCCACTTCAATCCGTGTAGATGAAGGGGAGGAGACAGGTTAAAGAAGGATGTTTAAGCCTTGAGACAATTAAGACATGGATTGTGTATGTGTGCCATTCAGAGGGTGAATGGGCAAGACAAAGTGTTTAAGTGCCTTTGAATGGAGTATGGTAGTGGGTGCCAGGCGCACAGGTTTGTGTCAAGAACTGCAACGCAGCGCAACAGTTTCCTGTGTGTATCAAGAATGGTCCACCACCAAAGGACATCCGGCCACCTTGACACAACTGTGGGAAGCACTGGAGTCAACATGGGCCAGCATCCCTGTTGAACAAGTCCATGTCCCGACTAATTTAGGCTTTTCTGTAGGAGTGGAGGTGCAACTCAATATTAGGAATGTGTTCCTAATGTTTGTACACTCAGTGTACATTCCCACATTCCTCTATCATTTGAAATTATTCAATTCAATTATATGGTACATGCTGTGTGCATGTACCATATTTAGCGAAGGCTTTTGGTCTATACTTGTCTCCACACCACATCTCCACTCATCTCCCCTCATTACAGCCTGTGATTCCTGCTGAAGCACAATGAAAGGTCAGCTGGAGGTCGTGTGTATAATTATGTGTTGCTACTTATCTCCTCTGGATCTCCTCTGACCCATGCTGCTGCTGCTCTGAAGATGTATTGCACTCTGAGTGACTGACAGGTGTCGTGTAGTGTGTTGCTATGCTCTTAAACCTATTGGGGACCTCCACGATGGTTTATAATGCCAGCACTTTCATTAGCGAGGCTTGTGTTCTGTTGCTTAAGCACAGAGCAGTGTAAAGCTCTTTAGGTTAGCACAAAGCAGTGAGTAGTAATGCACATATTATTAAATGTGAGTCAAAAAGAAAATAACATAATGGAAAGTCATATATGCTTCTAGTATGTGCCAATAAAAAGCAAATGTTGTAGGTTTGAATCATCAACACCCTGCTATGATTATTTGAGCAGCTCTGATATGTTTCAAGCTGTGTCTTTAATCTAGTTTACTCTGCAATGGCTTTGCCAGGTGTCACTGACACACACACGCACGCACGCTCGAACACATGTATACACACACACACACACACACACACACACACATACACACACACACACACACACACACACACACACACACACACACACACACACACACACACACACACACACACACACACACAGAAAGGCAGACTAATGTGATTGAGGAAGTAGTGATGGGGGTGTAGATTACGATGTACAGGCCCATGGTGCTGCTGGTCTGGCTGGAACCTAACTGGTGTGGGCAGACTGTTAATGATGGTGACTGTGGATTTCTAATTCTCTCTGGGCAATCTGGGACCTGTCACTGGTAACGACAGCCAATCGATATGCCTGGCAGCCCCTCCTCCTTCTCTTCCATACGGATGAATTACAAAGAGCCAAAATCAACGTTCAAATCAATGTCCTCCCTTTGTGGGGTCTGGGGAGAAGAGTTCTGTCCACATTCACTGTTCTTGTTACCTCTGAGAGTGAGCCAGCCAGGAACATGACCTATCCTGAATGCTCCAATGGCTCTGTCGGTCCGTCCATCCGTCTATCCATCTGTCTGAGTTTAAACAGATGGGTTATCAGAGCTACTTGTTAAATTCATATTTCTGTCAGACACAAAATAACACTTAACAAGAAAATGGTACAATAACAAGACATTTATTTAAGAGTGACAGGAGGACAGACAAACGTTATTTTCTGGGTTTGTTGTACCTGTGTATCTATCTCGTTATAACCAATCATGTTGATACGATGGCCATGGTAGCTGGTATTCCCCTTCTTTGTTCTATGTTCTTGATGTGATAAATGGATGTTTACCTTCCATTTGTCACCGCGGTCCTCCTAGTTATACATGAAGGTACATGGTATGAATGGAATCCATAGCGCTCAGCTTGATCAGCAGTACATAATGAGTAATGGAGGCGTGGGAGAATGACCCCGTTTATTAGTTTTGACCTTGCCAGTGTGATCTCATCATGGCGTTTGGGCTGATTAGAAAGCAGTGCTTGTGAAATGGTTTATTTGGCTTGGGGATGAGAGAGGCTGTGTGTGTGTGTGTGTGTGTGTGTGTGAACTCTGGCTTTGACAAGTTGTCCTCATCACAAGTCTACCATTCATTCTGCCTGCCTGTCAGTTTTTCCAACTCCCAATAATGTTTCCTCAATTCCTCACCTCTCTCTCTCGCTCTCTCTCTCCAACTTTAATATAATAATAATATACTGTATGTAATAATATATGCCATTTAGCAGACGCTTTTATCCAAAGCAACTTACAGTCAAGCGTGCAATTTAAGTATGAGTGGTCCAGGGAATCGACCCCACTATCCTGGCGTTGCAAGCACCATGCTCTACTAACTGAGCATCTCTCTCACTCTCTCTGTCTCTACCTCCATTTCTCAGCGCTTCACTTCGGACATCCAATTACTCCCGGGTCATAGCGTAGTGATTTCATTCAGAGCAGCAGCATTCACCCCCGCCCTCAAACAGCCATTCAAATTACCGCCCCGCCTGTCCTCCACCGCCCGCAAAATGTTGTTTTCAGACATTCCTCGTCCGCCACCTAATCTGATCCCTCAGACATAATTGAATGTCAGTCGCCACATAAAGATTCCTTCCTCTCCTCAATTAGCAGCTGCTTCCCTCTGTCACCACAATGAGACAAAGCAGACAGAAAAATATTTACTCTTCCTCCAGGTAGGGGAGAGAGTTATTATATTATGTCATCTATATGCAAATAATACATCGGCGACTTCAATTGGTAGAATGTCATTACTGCAGATCTGATGTGTGCACTCCAGTTTATAAACTCCCTTTTATTTCCCTATTATGATCCAGAGATTGAGGCACCTGGCTTCAGAAATAGAGTTGTGATGCTCTAAAGGGAGCTGTGAAGAGAGGGAGAGAAGGAGCGGCGTTCTGCGATAGAACGGAGGGAGGGGTTCTTCTCTGCTGCCTTACTCTTTCCTTTCTCCCTTTTTCTCTTTCTCCTTCTCTTTCTCTCCTCAGCCCTTTCATCTTCTGACATCGTAATGCACCTTTAGATTGGCTTCTTGGGACTCTCTATGCTTCCAGGCTGCCTATGATCAGAATGTCAGGTCAGAAAACTTTTACAGAGGTCTACTGTTTTACAGAACGGATGATTTTCAACCAAATGCCCAAATATTCTCCCACAGTGTACACTCTTAGAAAAAAAGCTGCTATCTAGAACCTAAAAGTCTCCTTTGTCTGTCCCCGTAGAAGAACCCTTTGATGAACTGTTTTTGGTTCCAGGTAGAACCCTTTTGGGTTCCATGTATTATTATTTGACCCTGCTGGTCATCTATGAACATTTGAACATCTTGTTCCGTTATAATCTCCACCCGGCACAGCCAGAAGAGGACTGGCCACCCCTCATAGCCTGGTTCCTCTCTAGGTTTCTTCCTAGGTTCTGGCCTTTCTATGGAATTTTTCCTAGCCACCATGCTTCTACACCTGCAATGATTGCTGTTTGTGGTTTTAGGCTGGGTTTCTGTACAGCACTTTGTGACATCAGCTGATGTAAGAAGGGTTTTATGAGTAAATTTGATTTGATGTTAAACCCTTTCCACAGAGGGATCTACATGGAACCCAAAATAGTTCTACCTGGAACCGAAAAGGGTTATACCTGGAACCAAATATGATTATCCTATTGGGACCCTTTTTTATAAGATCAAATCAAATTCAAATAAAATCAAATGTATTTATATAGCCCTTCGTACATCAGCTGATATCTCAAAGTGCTGTACAGAAACCCAGCCTAAAACCCCAAACAGCAAGCAATGCAGGTGTAGAAGCACGGTGGCTAGGAAAAACTCCCTAGAAAGGCCAAAACCTAGGAAGAAACCTAGAGAGGAACCAGGCTACATGGGGTGGCCAGTCCTCTTCTGGCTGTGCCGGGTGGAGATTATAACAGAACATGGCCAAGATGTTCAAATGTTCATAAATAACCAGCATGGTCAAATAATAATAATGCATAACAGTTGAAACTGGAGCAGCAGCACGGCCAGGTGGACTGGGGACAGCAAGGAGTCATCATGTCAGGTAGTCCTGAGGCATGGTCCTAGGGCTCAGGTCCTCCGAGAGAGAGAAAGAAAGAGAGAATTAGAGAGAGCACACTTAAATTCACACAGGACACCGAATAGGACAGGAGAAGTACTCCAGATATAACAAACTGACCCTAGCCCCCCGACACAAACTACTGCAGCATAAACACTGGAGGCTGAGACAGGAGGGGTCAGGAGACACTGTTGCCCCATCCGAGGACACCCCCGGACAGGGCCAAACAGGAAGGATATAACCCCACCCACTTTGCCAAAGCACAGCCCCCACACCACTAGAGGGATATCTTCAACCACCAACTTACCATCCTGAGACAAGGCCGAGTATAGCCCACAAAGATCTATGCCACGGCACAACCCAAGTGGGGGTGCCAACCCAGACAGGAAGATCACATCAGTGACTCAACCCACTCAAGTGACGCACCCCTCCTAGGGACGGTATGAAAGAGCCCCAGTAAGCCAGTTACTCAGCCCCTGTAATAGGGTTAGAGGCAGAGAATCCCAGTGGAAAGAGGGGAACCGGCCAGGCAGAGACAGCAAGGGCGGTTCGTTGCTCCAGAGCCTTTCCGTTCACCTTCCCACTCCTGGGCCAGACTACACTCAATCATATGACCCACTGAAGAGATGAGTCTTCAGTAAAGACTTAAAGGTTGAGACCGAGTTTGCGTCTCTTACATGGGTAGGCAGACCATTCCATAAAAATGGATCTCTATTGGAGAAAGCCCTGCCTCCAGCTGTTTGCTTAGAAATTCTAGAGACAATTAGGAGGCCTGCGGCGTCTTGTGACCGTAGCGTACGTGTAGGTATGTACGGCAGGACCAAATCAGAGAGATAGGTAGGAGCAAGCCCATGTAATGCTTTGTAGGTTAGCAGTAAAACCTTGAAATCAGCCCTTGCCTTGACAGCAAGCCAGTGTAGGGAGACTAGCACTGGAGTAATATGATAATTTTTGGGGTTCTGTCAGGATTCTAGCAGCCGTATTTAGCACTAACTGAAGTTTATTTAGTGCTTTATCCGGGTAGCCGGAAAGTAGAGCATTGCAGTAGTCTAACCTAGAAGTGACAAAAGCATGGATTAATTTTTCTGCATCATTTTTGGACAGAAAGTTTCAGATTTTTGCAATGTTACGTAGATGGAAAAAAGCTGTCCTTGAAATGGTCTTGATATGTTCTTCAAAAGAGAGATCAGGGTCCAGAGTAACGCCGAGGTCCTTCACAGTTTTATTTGAGACGACTGTACAACCATTAAGATTAATTGTCAGATTCAACAGAAGATCTCTTTGTTTCTTTGGACCTAGAACAAGCATCTCTGTTTTGTCCGAGTTTAAAAGTAGAACGTTTGCAGCCATCCACTTCCTTATATCTGAAACACATGCTTCTAGCGAGGGCAATTTTGGGGCTTCACCATGTTTCATTGAAATGTACAGCTGTGTGTCATCCGCATAGCAGTGAAAGTTAACATTATGTTTTCGAATGACATCCCCAAGAGGTAGAATATATAGTGAAAACAATAGTGGTCCTAAAACGGAACCTTGAGGAACACCGAAATTTACAGTTGATTTGTCAGAGGACAAACCATTCACAGAGACAAACTGATATCTTTCTGACAGATAAGATCTAAACCAGGCCAGAACTTGTCCGTGTAGACCAATTTGGGTTTCCAATCTCTCCAAAAGAATGTGGTGATCGATGGTATCAAAAGCAGCACTAAGGTCAAGGAGCACGAGAACAGATGCAGAGCCTCGGTCTGATGCCATTAAAAGGTCATTTACCACCTTCACAAGTGCAGTCTCAGTGCTATGACGGGGTTTAAAACCAGACTGAAGCATTTCGTATACATTGTTTGTCTTCAGGAAGGCAGTGAGTTGCTGCGCAACAGCCTTTTCTAAAAAATTTGAGAGGAATGGAAGATTCGATATAGGCCGATAGTTGTTTATATTTTCTGGGTCAAGGTTTGGCTTTTTCAAGAGAGGCTTTATTACTGCCACTTTTAGTGAGTTTGGTACACATCCGGTGGATAGAGAGCCATTTATTATGTTCAACATAGGAGGGCCAAGCACAGGAAGCAGCTCTTTCAGTAGTTTAGTTGGAATATGGTCCAGTATGCAGCTTGAAGGTTTAGAGGCCATTATTATTTTCATCATTGTGTCAAGAGATATAGTACTAAAACACTTGAGCGTCTCTCTTGATCCTAGGTCCTGGCAGAGTTGTGCAGACTCAGGACAACTGAGCTTTGAAGGAATACGCAGATTTAAAGAGGAGTCCGTAATTTGCTTTCTAATAATCATGATCTTTTCCTCAAAGAAGTTCATGAATTTATCACTGCTGAAGTGAAAGCCATCCTCTCTTGGGGAATGCTGCTTTTTAGTTAGCTTTGCGACAGTATCAAAAATAATTTTGGATTGTTCTTATTTTCCTCAATTAAGTTAGAAAAATATGATGATCGAGCAGCAGTAAGGGCTCTTCGGTACTGCACGGTACTGTCTTTCCAAGCTAGTCGGAAGACTTCCAGTTTGGTGTGGCGCCATTTCCGTTCCAATTTTCTGGAAGCTTGCTTCAGAGCTCGGGTATTTTCTGTGTACCAGGGAGCTAGTTTCTTATGAGAAATGTTTTTAGTTTTTAGGGGTGCAACTGCATCTAGGGTATTGCGCAAGGTTAAATTGAGTTCCTCAGTTAGGTGGTTAACTGATTTTTGTCCTCTGGCGTCCTTGGGTAGACAGAGGGAATCTGGAAGGACATCAGAGTGTATAGGAGGTTTATGGCCTTTCATTGTTATAATTGTTATAATACGTGCCATTTGTGAGTTGGACACTAAAAACAGATTACCTAGAAGACAAATTAACTGACCTGAGAGAAGAATCACCTACTTTACTACTTTACATCAATGTCAATTAGCATCTAAGAAAAATGGGTCAGTCCACATTCAACAAACACTCTCTTTGATTTATCCTTCTTTATGCCACCCTTTTCTCACACACCCACACTCCTTTTCTCTGACACACAAGCACACACATTGTTGGACACTACTAATACTGGTTCTCTAGAGTCTAGGATAGTGAAGTACTATGCTGAATCTATTCCATGTATTCCATGTAAGCAGATGCTTCACTCACAAGGTCCTGATCATGCAAAGCCTTTCCTGAACTGATCCTAGGGCTATGGTGTGATGTTTGTGTGAAAGTAAGATGTCACATAGCCAGTGTGCCAGCGGTTGTGGACAATGCCCCCTGTCTAGATCCCCCTCTCGCTATGGTGGGATGAATACGGTGGACACAGTTCACAGACAGTGATGGAATAGGCCACCCCGCCCCCTCCCTCCCCTCTTCTGGGCTCTCCTCTTCTCCTATCCTCCTCCCCTCTGCCGCCCTCCTCCATCACGGCTCTGTCCAGTTGCATTAGGTCGGAAATGAGATTCCACTAATTAATTAGATCTCAGAGTGCTAAAGATGAAGATTACATCCCAATGAAGGTTAGGAGTGTCAATCACTTTTTTTTTCAAGCTGTGAATTCCTGTAGATAAATTGAGCCCCCTGGGTATTGTGGGTTGTTCATCTTTTCTTGTTCTTCTTTTAATTAATTGAGTCTCACAGACAGAGTTGCTCAGTCAATAGGGGTCTGGGACAACTTAGCCCACATCAGCATTGTCTTCTCCAGAGGAGAACAGAGAACATGGAGGAACAGAGAATAGGGAAATGAAGAGATGAGAAATATTGCCATTAAGAGACAGATGGAAGAAACTGACAGGAATAAGGAGAGAGAATCGCCGCGAGGGAGAGAAATACACTGAGAAGGAGAGAGAAGCAGAGAAAGACTGAGTGACTTCATTAACCCCACAGAAAACTGGAGAGCACAGTATAATTTACAATAGACCTACATGAATCATTTAAAGCAGACCCGCTCTTGATGTAACAATATGCCTATAAAACTAACCAGGTACAGTGCAGACGTATTCCCCTTGACTGAGCAGTACTGTAATTTGACAACTGTTGTGAAGTTGTAGCTATCAGGAAAAAAGTTTGCCAAAGAAAACACTTATTTATGTACTATTTCAAAGAATCAAATGTATTTTTTCCTATTCAAGGAAACAATTTGACATAATTCATTTGGGTCCCAAAGCCAATGGCTATTCAGTAATATCTCCTTCCCTGGACAAGTGAACATACAGTATACGCTATGAGCTGGTGGGTTTCCAGGAAATCTGGCACCAGCTCTCAATACTTCAAGTACACATCTTTTATTTTTCAAATGGTAGAGGAGTAGAAGCAATTTAAGAGCAATCTGTCCAGAGAATGGCTTAATATAATGGGTAACTGTCATCATAAAAAGCGGACAGGTAAGTGGTAGCCTCAAACTCTCAAGTCAAGGTTGTTACTTGCTAATTCAGAATAAATGTCTCAAATTACCTTGTGCCCTTATATTCTGAAAGGACATGGAAAGCTGGGCATTATAAATATCCCTAGTCCCAATAATCAATGTGTATTAGTGCCACGGTAAAGTGAGGCCATGGCTGAACGGCAAAGAATAAAATGCCACAAAGTGATGTGGGCCATATTCCATTGCAGTACCAGGCAAAAAAGGGTATGTTCTCTACTCAGTGGTGAATTGGAAGTCTGAACCTACTGCAGTTAGTGCTTATCTTGGTAGGGATTGTGGTTCAGTCTAGTGTTCCTGCATGGATGTATGTGTACATCTGAGGACTAAGCAGAGATAGGCTATCTGACAGGATTAGGACGACACTCAGATGACCAATGAACTGAGAGATGGTCCCCTGACTTGACCAGATGTGAAGAGAGAGAAGGAAAGTGTATTTATCCTATGTTCCCAGCATTGTGTATTTGTATTTCTCTCATCACCATGGTCCTTTACTCAGAGATGAAGACAGGATTCTTTCAAAGTGTGACAATTTGGTTCACTGATCACCGTTTTCTTCTAGTAATTGGTAATAGTGGGGCTTTACATTGCCTATTACTGTAACCCGGTCCGAAGATGCAGTAGAATAAATTGTCTGCTAGCAGATATTGGACTGCTATTGGATATTCGACTTTTCTCCACACCAAATACCAACATACACATACAAACAGCAACCCTCAAATGCACACAAACAACGGCTACATCTCCTCTGCTCACACCCCCCGTCCCTAGTGCCTGCATTATTGTTTGCCACATGGCCTTAAACTGTACTAATTTGTTTTTCTCGGTTGTTCATGTTTTTTAAATATTTAAGTACATGTGTTAGATTGATTGATTTCCAAGTTTTTAGTAAACGTTTTTTCATGACAAGATCATTTTGTAGCCCATTGTGTCTCACTACACGCCATGTCTTACAAATGCAAACAGGCGGATTAAAAGTAAGTTTACATTGTAATACTTCTGACAGCCAACTTTCTAACTCATTTTTAGTATTACACTTAAGACATGACTCTGCCATTGTGCTGTGGAATTAATTAATTTTGTCTCCTGTATCATACATTCTATGCATTATTAGTTTATACTGGATTAAGCGTAACTTTTCATTAACTGTCATTTCTGGTAGTTTCTCCAACATTCCCTCCATGTTGTGCCAACATCGTTTATTTAAGTCTTGGATCCAATAGTAAATAATGTTTTTAAGATATATGCTCTCTGCAAGGTTTTGTATATCTTCGCTATCATATGAACATAATTTTCTCACACAAATACAATTCACCAAAGGTCTAAAAGATTTCAAATCGAAATTTTGTGATATGTAACTTTTAAGTTGCATGTATTTGAAGAAAAAAAAAATACATACAATAATAAATCTACATTGGTCAGTCAAAAATGGCCTTTTAATTGTCATGGAAATAAATGTATTTCATATTACCAAGTCATTTACGGTTTCTATGCCTTTAGAATTCTGAAAAACTATCCAAGGACTGTTCCATAGGGTTGTGCTTTTAAGGGAGTGATATTGGTTCATGTTTCATTTTCACGTTTCATTTTCTTCCATATTGTTGTAGTGTTCGTAACTTTGAAGTTGTTCATGTTCTTAGCTTTATCCTTTTGAAAATAAGAACAAAAAATATGATTGGGATGAGCATGTACATCTTCAATATGTACCCACTGTTCCTCTTTAGTGCACTAAACTATATGTCTCAAGTAAAAGCCCTGGGTGGTGAGTTGATACAATTCCAAGTCTGGGAGGTTAAAAACCCCCTCAGACAGACATAAAACTTTCCTTTTTATTCAATGAATTATATTTGCCATACGAAGTCTTATGAACGAGGATACTTTTTTAAAGAATGTCTTTTGTGGGGTAATTGGTATTACCGAAAATAAATACAAGAGCTTTGGGAGACATGCCAGGTTTATTCTACCTGTATGATTTATTGGAAGATTGTTCCATTTTGTAATGAACACGAGGGGAGACAGAGAGCTGGTTTCAAGCGCAAGGTGTTTATTGCAAAGGACTACAGGAAGAGGCAGGTAGCTGGGTCCAGGTGAAGGCAGAAGGTCATACACAGAGGATCCAAAAGGGCAACAGTGCAGGCAGGGAAAAGGCTAGTAACATAGTCCGGGAGATCAGGCAATAGGTAGAAAACAGGAAGTCCAATAGGCTAAAGTACAGGCAGGGAATATGCAAAATGGTTCGTTAGTGAAGCAGGCAAAAACTATCATACACGGGAGGAGTAAATCAATACCTCACAGTGATAGGGTGCAAAGAACTGAACAAAATAGTGTGTGATAATGACATACAGGTGTGTGAACAGGTGATTAGAATTCGGGTGATTGGGATTTGGAGAGTGTGCTGCGTTCAGGGGATCTACGTGTTTGAAGCTGTGAGTTGGAAGCAGACGTTACACATTTAATTACTACTGCTTTCAGATTGTTGAGTAATGGAATTATATTTCCATTACTTATATTTATATACAGTACCAGTCAAACATTTGGACACTCCTACTCATTCAATGGTTTTTCTTTATTTTTACTATTTTCTACCTTGAATTCTAAATAAATCACAGACAGTGTCACGAGCAAAGCACCCCACACCATCACACTCCCTCCTCCATGCTTCACGGTGGGAAAAACACATAGGGAAATCATCCGTTCACCTACTCTGCGTCTCACAAAGACACAACGGTTGGAACTAAAAATCTAACATTTGTACTCATTAGACCAAAGGACAGATTTCCACCATTCTAATGTCCATTGCTCGTGTTTCTTGACCTGATTGAGTCTCTTCTTCTTATTAGTGTCCTTTAGTAGTGGTTTCTTTGCAGCAATTCTACTATGAAGGCCTGATTCACACAGTCTTCTCTAAAGAGTTGATGTTGAGATGGGTCTGTTACTTGAACTCTGTGAAGCATTTATTTGGGCTGCAATCTGAGTTGCAGTTAACTCTAATGAACTTATCCTCTGCAACAGAGGTAACTCTGGGTCTTCCTTTCCTGTGGCGTTACTCATGAGAGAGAGTTTCATCATAGTGCTTGATGGTTTTTGCGACTGCACTTGAAGAAACTTTCAAAGTTCTTTACATTTTCCGTATTGACTGACCTTCATGTCTTAAAGTAATGAAGCTTGTCGAGAGAATGCCAAGAGTGTACAAAACTGTCATCAAGGCAACGGGTAGCTACTTTGAAGAATCTCAAATATAAAATATATTTAGATTTGTTTAACACTTTTTTGGTTACTACATATATGTAGATATGTGTTATTTCATAGTTTTGACGACTTCACTATTATTCTACAATGTAGATATCAGTGCAAAAAAAGAAAAACCCTTTAATCAGTACTGTAGGTGTGTCCAAACAAATGGACTGGAACTGTTTTTTTTGTTTGTTGTCACTTATTAAGCATCCTAAGTGTTTAATATTTTTTGTGGTCCACTTAAAGGATTGCAGTAGATCGTGAGTTATTTTTCATTTTTCCTTTTTCCTATTGCCATTATTTCGTTTTTTTCCACGAGTATTCTGAAAATATTTTTAGCAAAGGGGCCATTGAGTTTTCAGTGTTGGTTCATTTACAGTGCCTTCCGAAAGTATTCAGAACCCTTGATTTTTTTCAACAAAAAAAAAAATACATTACAGCCTTAGTCTAAACTGGATTAAATATAAAATAATATTCTCAGCAATCTACACACATTTATAAAAAGTAAAAAACAGAAATACCACATCCTGTTTCATTTGATCATCCTTGAGATGTTTCTACAATTTACCTATGGTAAATTCAATTGATTGGACACGATTTGTAAAGGCACACACCTGTCTATATATACAGTGCATGTCGGAGCAAAAACCAAGCCATGAGGTTGATGGAATTGTCCGTAGATCTCCAAGACAGGATTGTGTCAAGGCACAGATCTGGGGAAGGGTACCAAAAAATGTCTGCAGCATTGATGGACTCCAAGAACACAGTGGTCTCCATCATTCTTAAATGGAAGAAGTTTGAAACCACCAAGACTCTTCCTAAACTGAGCAATCGGGGGTGAAGGGCCTTGGTCAGGGAGGTGACCAAGAACCTGATGGTCACTCTGACAGATCTCTAGAGTTCCTCTGTAGAGATGGGTGAACCTATGGTAGAGTGGCCAGACGGAAGCCACTCCTCAGTAAAAGGCACATGACAGCCTGCTTAGATTTAGCCAAAAGGCACTTAAATACTCTCAGACCATGAGAAACAAGATTATCTGGTCTTATGTAACCAAGATTGAACTCCTTGGCCTGAATGCCAAATGACACAGCTAAAGGAAACCTGGCACCATCCCTACGGTGAAGCATGGTGGTGGCAGCATCATGCTGTGGGGATGTTTTTCAGCGGCAGGGACTGGGAGACTAGTCAGGATCGAGGCAAAGATGAACAGAGTAAAGTACAGAGAGATCCTTGATGAAAACCTGCTCCAGACCGCTCAGGACCTCCGACTGGGGTAAAGGTTCACCTTCCAACAGGACAACGACCCTGAACACACAGCCAAGAGTGTCTGAATGTTCTTGTGTGGCCCAACCAGAGCCCGGACTTGAACATGATCGAACATCTCTGGAGAGACCTGAAAATAGCTGTGCAGCAACGCTCCCCATCCAACCTTATAGAGCTTGAGAGGATCTGCAGAGAAGAAATTGAGAAACTCCCCAAATACAAGTGTGCCAAGCTGGTAGCGTCATACCCAAGAAAACTCAATGCTGTAAATGCTGCCAACAATGTAAATGTGATATTTCAGTTTTTTATATCTTTAATACGTTTGTAAATATTTCTATAAATCTGTTTTTGCTTTGTCATTATGGGGTAATGTGTGTAGATTGATGAGAAAAAATACAATTTAATCAATTTTAGAATAAGGCTGTAACGTAACAAAATTTGGAAAAGGTACTGATGCCTGTTATTTTTGGGTCCTGTCTAATTATTTCTGCAATCGGTTCAATTACCAATGCAAACAGGAGTGGGAGCGAGGACATCAACAGCCATTATTGATAAATCTATATCTTGTTTTTTTGCATATTGTATTAAACTGAAACATGGTCTTGTATTTCTTAGTTAGTCTATTTTTTATAAACCCTGTTTGATTGATATGTATCAAGTCTGGTATCAAGTTTGCCATTCTATTGCTTGTAAGCATTGTCACAATTTATTCAACTTATGGGTCTATAATCAGCAGCAGACTTTACTTTTTCCCTGGTTTTAATATAACTTTAAAAAAAACAGTTTGATACATGGAACAATGAAGTACTGAATTGAGTGACGTGTGTTGGTTGTCATTTCTGTAAATAGGGGCGCTACTTTTTCCAAAAATAGAATTCTATGGAAAAGTCATCCATTTCCTGGTGCTTTTCTCCGCGTGAATGTTTTCACAGTATCTAATATTACTTTTTGGGTGATCTATGTTTTTAGTGATTATATTTTGTCTGCTGATCATTTGAGTCTGAGAAAGCTATAGGATCCATCCAACTGTTGTTTAATTCAGATTTGTATCAATGTTCGTTGAAGCTTTTAAAATGATCATTAATCACTTTGTTGTTTCTAATGCAAAATGATAACTGGTTTAGCGTGTATTTGTTTTGTGAGAGCTGTGATATATTTACCAGGTTTATTTGCCATAAAGTAATATGTTTTCTTTGAGTTTAGTTGTTGGCTCCCTTCAAAAATCAAAGATTGTATTCCTGCTTAAGTTCAGAAATGGTATTTTATTCTTTACTTTGTAATTTGTTTTCTGTTTTTTTTTCTAAGATAGTGATTTCCTTTTCTTTCATTTGTATTTCTAGGTCTAGATTGGCCTGTTTCATCACCCAGCGGTACAGTGGATTGATGGCTCGTCTTAACCACTGCATTAGAGAGATGTGTGTGTGTTTCTCTGCATTTGACTAAACACGTGTTTATAGCTGATTATTCACGTATACAATGTAACGAGACCAGACTGCTACAGCAGTAATAGGCCCAGTTAGGCTTGAGGGAAATATTGGGTCAGCAGTCAGTTGATCTGGTCTCAGTTGATATGTTTAATGGGATGTTTATTCTCACAGAAGATGTTAACTCATTTGGTTGTGATTATGTGTGTTTTAGACACCCATAATGAACGTGTAGATTGTTTACGTGATCAACATAGTTAAGTGGCTTCAAAACAGCTACTAAAATATTGATGTTCTTGAATTGGTATTTGGGAAAAAAATATTATAGAGACCTTTTCGAAATTCAAAAGAAATCTCTGTTGCTATAGCAGCTTGACTTTATCTCTTTCCTAAGGAGCAACTGAAGGGCAGTAGAGAAAGGGGGGCAGATAGCGGAAGAGAGGGTGGGAAATATTGGGAGAGGTAGAGGATGGAATAATAACCAGGTGTGGATCCAGAGCATGCATCAGACCGAGGGCTGCTTTATGTGGCAGTGAGTGCCTCAGCAGCATGGTTATGGTAAAGTGCTGTCATTAGCCTGCTGCAGAGAGAGACTGCACGCCCGCTCACTTCCTCTCTCTGCTTCTGTCTCCATCTCTGACCCAAGACAGAGGGTCAGTATCAACAGCCTTATTTCTCCTGTGAACTTCCGCCCCTCCATAAAAGTCCTCAAGTTATGAATCCATTTGGCTTCCTGGAAAAAAAATGTGTATTGATTTGAAAAGTTTGTTGTTGGGTAGTGTATACTTTTTATTGTTCTCATTTTCTTTATTGTGAGGAGATACCAGCTTGGTGCATTTTTATTTTTTTTTTTATTTTTTTTTCACCTTTATTTAACCAGGTAGGCTAGTTGAGAACACCTTTATTTAACCAGGTAGGCTAGTTGAGAACAAGTTCTCATTTGCAACTGCGACCTGGCCAAGATAAAGCATAGCAGCGTGAACAGACAACAGAGTTACACATGGAGTAAACAATTAACAAGTCAATAACACAGTAGAAAAAAGGAGAGTCTATATACATTGTGTGCAAAAGGCATGCGGAGGTAGGCAAATAATTACAATTTTGCAGATTAACACTGGAGTGATAAATGATCAGATGGTCATGTACAGGTAGAGATATTGGTGTGCAAAAGAGCAGAAAAGAAAATAAATAAAAACAGTATGGGGATGAGTTAAGTAAAAATGGGTGGGCTAATTACCGATAGACTATGTACAGCTGCAGCGATCGGTTAGCTGCTCAGATAGCAGATGTTTGAAGTTGGTGAGGGAGATAAAAGTCTCCCACGATTTTTGCAATTCGTTCCAGTCACAGGCAGCAGAGAACTGGAACGAAAGGCGGCCAAATGAGGTGTTGGCTTTAGGGATGATCAGTGAGATACACCTGCTGGAGCGTGTGTTACGGGTGGGTGTTGCCATCGTGACCAGTGAACTGAGATAAGGCGGAGCTTTACCTAGCATGGACTTGTAGATGACCTGGAGCCAGTGGGTCTGGCGACGAATATGTAGCGAGGGCCAGCCAACTAGAGCATACAGGTCGCAGTGGTGGGTGGTATAAGGTGCTTTAGTGACAAAACGGATGGCACTGTGATAAACTGCATCCAGTTTGCTGAGTAGAGTGTTGGAAGCAATTTTGTAGATGACATCGCAGAAGTCGAGGATCGGTAGGATAGTCAGTTTTACTAGGGTAAGTTTGGCGGCGTGAGTGAAGGAGGCTTTGTTGCGGAATAGAAAGCCGACTCTAGATTTGATTTTCGATTGGAGATGTTTGATATGAGTCTGGAAGGAGAGTTTACAGTCTAGCCAGACACCTAGGTACTTATAGATGTCCACATATTCAAGGTCGGAACCATCCAGGGTGGTGATGCTAGTCAGGCGTGCGGGTGCAGGCAGCGAACGGTTGAAAAGCATGCATTTGGTTTTACTAGCGTTTAAGAGCAGTTGGAGGCCACGGAAGGAGTGTTGTATGGCATTGAAGCTCGTTTGGAGGTTAGATAGCACAGTGTCCAAGGACGGGCCAGAAGTATATAGAATGGTGTCGTCTGCGTAGAGGTGGATCAGGGAATCGCCCGCAGCAAGAGCAACATCATTGATATATACAGAGAAAAGAGTCGGCCCGAGAATTGAACCCTGTGGCACCCCCATAGAGACTGCCAGAGGACCGGACAGCATGCCCTCGATTTGACACACTGAACTCTGTCTGCAAAGTAGTTGGTGAACCAGGCAAGGCAGTCATCAGAAAAACCGAGGCTACTGAGTCTGCCGAAAATAATATGGTGATTGACAGAGTCGAAAGGCTTGGCAAGGTCGATGAAGACGGCTGCACAGTACTGTCTTTTATCAATGGCGGTTATGATATCGTTTAGTACCTTGAGCGTGGCTGAGGTGCACCCGTGACCGGCTCGGAAACCAGATTGCACAGCGGAGAAGGTACGGTGGGATTCGAGATGGTCAGTGACCTGTTTGTTGACTTGGCTTTCGAAGACCTTAGATAGGCAGGGCAGGATGGGTATAGATAGGTCTGTAACAGTTGGGTCCAGGGTGTCACCCCCTTTGACGAGGGGGATGACTGCGGCAGCTTTCCAATCCTTGGGGATATCAGACGATATGAAAGAGTGGTTGAACAGGCTGGTAATAGGGGTTGCGACAATGGCGGCAGATAGTTTCAGAAATAGAGGGTCCAGATTGTCAAGCCCAGCTGATTTGTACGGGTCCAGGCCTCAGGTAAAGTCGGCAAGTGGCACTGCCATCCAAGGCATATTTCAGCAGGTGACCCACCTCTACAAGCAGGCCTGTCCGACTGGGCACAAACTAGATGAATCGACATTGTTTCAACGTAATTTGTCAATGTATTGGGACGTTGCATCTATGTGGAAAATACAATGGATTTGAAAAAAGTAATCAACGTAAATTAAAGTTCAGGCTGTCTTACAAACTAATATAACATTCAACCTGAAAATTAGTAACACATCCAAGGCCACATTTCAAAGTTACTGTAACTATAAATGTGTTGTATCATCATATAAAGCGTTCATGTTCAAGGTTGTCGCAGGTCTGTGGAGATCTTCACAATTGTGGTTAGAATCTGCACAGAATCTCAAACTGCATTGATGACTTGCACCATGTACTTTTAATGTAATCTCATCTGCAATCCAAGTCATGTAGTTCTGCTATTAGATGAAGCACAGTGATAAGTAACACATTAATAAACAAACAAAATATCTGACATTGCATTCCCATTAGAATTATTTCATGGTTGAAAGCACAGTGATATAGACATTTAGGCTCTAAACCAAATCTCTGACATTGGTTTTTCATTGGAATTTGGTTGTGCCTTTTAGATGGTTGAAACTATAGTGATAACAAATTGGAAATTCAACTAGTGCATGAGGATAGGTTATAATCTCAGTGATCAATGTCTCAACCAAATATTACCCAATTATCCACATATTTTTTCAAGGAAGACCTTCCTCTCTGAACATAACAGCCAATGAGACCATATATATTTCTACAGATGCTACAGAGAATATACTGTAGGATCCATGGGGGAGTATAGAGTATAGAAGATCACCACATACTTTGTGCTTTTTTATCTTTGATCTGTTAAGCCCCAGTGGCCTTGAGTTGTAAAAACAACAATGGAGAAACTGCTACTGTATCTTCAAGCATTTCTACATATAAGGGCTGATGATTCCATAACTCTGGGATGGTTTGTGATTTACTACATTCTTTCATGCCTTTAGCTTTCCCTACTCTCCCTCTCTCTGTAGCAGGGGGATGCTACCCGTTCTTTCATTACTAGAGGAGATCATAATGTATCAGAGGAAATGAAGAAAATATCACTAAATGGTAAGGAATGCTCCGGGCATGGAACTAGATCAAGAGCATTTGAAATAACGTTACATGCAAGGCAACCCTAATGACACACATGTAACTGCCAAAATAAAGGAAACACTTGAGTTAAGAAAACTAATATCACATAGGATTCACGGTATTTAGCCGGCACATTTTTTCTATGACCCCCTTACAATCAGACCAAATTTTTACCACATTCTTGCCTGCATACACATTTTATAGCTCCCATGCTCTCACCAGCATGCCAGGGATGAGTGGTAGATGTGTGTGGAGATCTATTTCAATAAATCCATTGAGAATATACACCTTAAAAAATAAATGTATTGATTTGTTTAGGCAGATCCTAAGAAACAGAAGAATACAGAATATAAATGTATTTTCAACAGAATAAATAGCATTTTTTGGTTTAATTAGGCCTATATTACGGGTCTGTTTAGCCATGACTGCACTAGCCAAATTAATAGATGTGAGGGAGCAGGCATAGGGTACTGATAGAAAATGATAGCAATCCTATTTTCAAAAGCATTTGAGTTTCATTCATATTTCACAACCTCTGTGGGATTTTGGAGTTGCCTATATGCGATTAAGCAAAATAATTATACAAACCTCCACTAATTATACAACCTCTACTTATTATGCCACCTCCACTAATTATACAACCTCTACTTATTATGCCACCTCCACTAATTATACAACCTCTACTTATTATGCCACCTCCACTATTTATACAACCTCCACTTATTATACCACCTACACTAATTATACCACCTCCACTTATTATACCACCTCCACTCACTATACCACCTCCACTTACTATACCCACTCCACTTATTATACCACCTCCACTTATTATACCACCTCCACTTATTATACCACCTCCACTCACTATACCACCTCCACTTACTATACCCACTCCACTTATTATACCACCTCCACTTAATATACCAACTCCACTTATTATACCACCTCCACTTATTATACCACCTCCACTTATTATACCCCCTCCACTTATTATACCCACTCCACTTATTATACCACCTCCACTTAATATACCACCTCCACTTATTATACCACCTCCACTTATTATACCTCCTCCACTTATTATACCCCCTCCACTTATGATACCACCTCCACTAATTATACCCCCTCCACTTATTATACCCCCTCCACTTATGATACCACCTCCACTAATTATACCCCCTCCACTTATTATACCCCCTCCACTTATTATACCATCTCCACTTATTATACCACCTCCACTTAATATACCACCTCCACTTATTATACCACCTCCACTTATTATACCACCTCCACTTATTATACCCCCTCCACTTATGATACCAACTCCACTAATTATACCCCCTCCACTTATTATACCCCCTCCACTTATTATACCCCCTCCACTTATGATACCACCTCCACTTATTATACCACCTCCACTTATTATACCCCCTCCACTTATTATACCCCCTCCACTTATTATACCAACTCCACTAATTATACCCCCTCCACTTATTATACCCCCTCCACTTATTATACCACCTCCACTTACTATACCACCTCCACTTACTATACCACCTCCACTTAATATACCACCTCCACTTATTATACCACCTCCACTTATTATACCACCTCCACTAATTATACCATCTCCACTTATTATACCCCCTCCACTTATTATACCACCTCCACTTATTATACCACCTCCACTAATTATACCACCTCCACTTACTATACCCACTCCACTTATTATACCACCTCCACTTACTATACCACCTCCACTAATTATACCATCTCCACTTATTATTCCACCTGAACGTATTGGCCCAACAAGAAACCAGTTAACCAAACAAACGGAGATTCCGTGAAACAAAATCACATTGATTGATTATCAGACAAGTCAGTGAAGTCACAAGGTTTTGGTTGGGAGTAGGCCTAGGCTACTAAACGACTGAGTAAAGAGCAAAATAATCTACTTGTTAAACTAAATAACATGGCAAAATGTTGTAATAAATGAGCCAACTTGACAAGATGATCATGGGCAGCCCTCACCTCATCTTAGCTAAGAATCTCCCATCCCAATTGTAGCCTAACCAATATCCAAACGGAGATTCAGTGAAAACAAAAATCGGACATTTATTGATGTTTCAAAATGAGTCCCCACTCTTGTCTCAAAGCACACGTGGTTAGGTTATCGCTTCAAATGTATTACAAGGATGACATCATTTTGATACACGTCTTCAATTGCATTAGCCTACTTTTCCCCAATATTTACGGCATCCTGTGATATTTATTCCCACCGTAATTCTTTATGTATCCATCCAGTTGTGGTTAAGAAAACAGTGCATACTTAGTGGTGGGCTATGAGAAGAGATGGGTGAAGTGACATGCCTCGCAAAGTTTAGACCTATCAGGAGGATGGTTAACGGGCGGTGCCTAGTAAGAGTTCAAGAGAGTACTACATGTCAATGCCGCCTCAACATTACGGCTATGTTTCATTTTACCTTCGTGTCTTAAAGTAATGATGGACTTTGCTTCTCTTTGTGTCACGCCCTGACCTTAGAGAGATGTTTTATTTCTCTATTTGGTTAGGTCAGGGTGTGATGTGGGGTGGGCATTCTATGTTTTGTTTTCTATGTTTCTTTATTTCTATGTTCTGGCCAGGTATGGTTCTCAATCAGGGACAGCTGTCTATCGTTGTCTCTGATTGGGAATCATACTTAGGTATGTGGTGTGGGTAGTTAACTTTGTTAGTGGCACTTAGCCCTGTAAGGGTCACGGTTGTTGTTTCTTGTTTTGTTGGTGACATTTCTTAAATAAAAAGAGAAATGTACGTTCACCACACTGCACTTTGGTCCACTTCTTTTGACGGCCGTGACACTTTGCTTATTTGAGCTGTTCTTGCCATAATATGGATTTGGTATTTGACCAAATAGTGCTTCTGTATTCCACCCTAACCTTGTCACAACACAGCGGATTGGCGCAAACACATTAAGAAGGAAAGAAATTCCACAAATTAACTTTTGATAAGGCACACCTGTTAATTGAAATGCATTCTAGGTGACTACCTCATGAAGCTGGTTGAGAGAATGCCAAGAGTGTGCATCGCTGTCATCAAGGCAAAGGGTGGCTACTTTGAAAAATATAAAATATATTTATACCCTGGAATGAGTTGGTGCATCCAAATCTTTGACTGGTACTGTATATATTCTGATCTCTGACATTGCTCATTCTGATATTTCTGAATTTTTCTGGATTATGTGTGTATTGTTTTTATTTATTTATTGCTAGGTATTACTGCACTGTTGGAGCTAAAAAAAAAATTAAAAAACTAAGCATTTCGCTGCACCTGCGATAGCATCTGCAAGTCTGTGTGTGAGACCAATGACGTTGATTTGATTTACATTATGGACACTGCAGGGATCACGGCCACATTGGAAACATATCTGTAATATTCACATTGTGGCTATGACACTCTTTATAATGTCAAGCATTCAAAGTGCAAGCATACAGCAGGAGGAGTGGTGTAACGGTTTTCTGTATGTGAAGGAGAGTCGGACCAAAATGCAGCGTGTAGATTGCGATCCATGTTTTAATGAACAAACGTAAAACACGAATCAATGCAAACACTACAAAATAAAGAACGTGATTAATGTAACGAAAACCTAAAACAGCCTATCTGGTGAAAAACACATAGACAGGAACAATCACCCACAAACACACAGTGAACCCCAGGTTACCTAAATATGGTTCCCAATCAGAGACAATGACGAACACCTGCCTCTGACTGAGAACCATATCAGGCTGAACATAGAAATAGACAAACAAGACATGAAACATAGAATGCCCACTCAGATCACACCCTGACCAATCAAAACATAGAAAATACAAAGTAAACTATGGTCAGGGCGTGACAGTACCCCCCCCCCAAGGTGCGGACTCCGGCCGCAAAACCTGAACCTATAGGGGAGGGTCTGGGTGGGCATCTGTCCGCGGTGGCGGCTCTGGCGCTGGACGTGGACCCCACTCCATGACAGTTTTAATCCCCCTCCTAAACGTCCCTAAATAGGTTACCCACCACAATGATAACATGGGACAGAGGGACAGCTCGGGACAGAGGTAACTCGGGACAGATGGGTAGCTCAGCACTGAGAGGAAGCTCAGCACTGAGAAGAAGCTCAGCACTGAGAGGAAGCCCAGGCAGGTAGTAGAAACTACCAGAACCTGGCTGGCTGGCGGTTTCAGCAGATCCTGGTCGACTAGCAGATCTGGAAGAATCTGGTCGACTGGCGGATCTGGGAGAATCTGGTCGACTGGCGGATCTGGGAGAGTCTGGTCGACTGGCAGATCTGGAAGAGTCTGGTCGACTGGCAGATCTGGAAGAGTCTGGTCGACTGGCAGATCTGGAAGAGTCTGGTCGACTGGCAGATCTGGAAGAGTCTGGTCGACTGGCAGATCTGGAAGAGTCTGGTCGACTGGCAGATCTGGAAGAGTCTGGTCGACTGGCAGATCTGGAAGAGTCTGGTCGACTGGCAGATCTGGAAGAGTCTGGACGACTGGCAGATCTGGAAGAGTCTGGTCGACTGGCAGATCTGGAAGAGTCTGGTCGACTGGCAGATCTGGAAGAGTCTGGTTGACTGACAGCTCTGGCTGCTCCGTGCTGACTGGCTGCTCCATGCTGACTGGCAGCTCTGGCTGCTCCATGCTGACTGGCTGCTCCATGCTGACTGGCAGCTCTGGCTGCTCCATGCTGACTGGCTGCTCTGGCTGCTCCATGCTGACTGGCGGCCCTGGCTGCTCCATGCTGACTGGCGGCCCTGGCTGCTCCATGCTGACTGGCGGCCCTGGCTGCTCCATGCTGACTGGCGGCTCTGGCTGCTCCATGCTAACTGGCAGCTCTGGCGGCTCCTTGCAGACTGGCAGCTCTGGCGGCTCCTTGCAGACTGGCAGCTTTGGCGGCATCCTGCAGAAAGGCAGCTCTGGCGGCTCCTTGCAGACTGGCAGCTCCTTGCAGACTGGCAGCTCCATGCAGACTGGCAGCTCCATGCAGACTGGCAGCTCCATACAGACTGGCAGCTCCATACAGACTGGCAGCTCCATACAGACTGGCAGCTCCTTACAGACTGGCAGCTCCTTGCAAACTGGCAGCTCCTTGCAAACTGGCAGCTCCTTGCAAACTGGCAGTTCCGAACAGGCGGGAGACTCCGGCAGCGCTGTAGAGGCGGAAAGCTCTGACAGCGCTAAACAGGCGGGAGACTCCGACAGCGCTGAAGAGGAGGGAGGCTCTGGCAGCGCTGGACAGGCGAGGCGCACTGTAGGCCTGATGCGTGGTGCTGGCACTGGTGGTATTGGGCCGAGGACACGCACAGGAAGCCTGGTGCGGGGAGCTGCTACCGGAGGGCTGGGGTGTGGAGGTGGTACTGGAAAAACCGGACCGTGCAGGTGCACTGGAGCTCTTGAGCACCGAGCCTGCCCAACCTTACCTGGTTGAATGCTCACGGTCGCCCTGCCAGTGCGGCGAGGTGGAATAGCCCGCACTGGGCTATGCAGGCGAACCGGAGACACCGAGCGCAAGGCTGGTGCCATGTAAGCCGGCCCAAGGAGACGCACTGGGGACCAGCTGCGTAGAGCCGGCTTCATGGCATTAGGCTCGACGCTCAATCTAGCCCGGCCGACACGCGGAGCTGGAATATACCGCACCGGGCTATGCACCCGCACTGGAGACACCGTGCGCACCACTGCATAACACGGTGCCTGTCCGGTCTCTCTAACCCCCCGGTAAGCACAGGGAGTCTGCCCAGGTCTCCTACCTGGCGTAGCCATACTCCCTGTTAGCCCCCCCCCAAGAAATTTTTGGGGCTGCCTCTCGGGCTTCCTTGCCAGCCGTGTTCCCTCATATCGCCGGCTCCTCTCTCCGGCTGCCTCTGCTCTCCTAAGTGCCTCCACCTGTTCCCATGGGAGGCGATCTCTTCCAGCCAGTATCTCCTCCCAAGTGTAACAGCCCTTGCCATCTAAAACGTCCTCCCATGTCCATTCCTCTTTACGCTGCTGTTGCTGCCTGTTGACACGCTGCTTGGTCCGTTGGTGGTGGGTGATTCTGTAACGGTTTTCTGTATGTGAAGGAGAGTCGGACCAAAATGCAGCGTGTAGATTGCGATCCATGTTTTAATGAACAAACGTAAAACACGAATCAATGCAAACACTACAAAATAAAGAACGTGATTAATGTAACGAAAACCTAAAACAGCCTATCTGGTGAAAAACACATAGACAGGAACAATCACCCACAAACACACAGTGAACCCCAGGTTACCTAAATATGGTTCCCAATCAGAGACAATGACGAACACCTGCCTCTGACTGAGAACCATATCAGGCTGAACATAGAAATAGACAAACAAGACATGAAACATAGAATGCCCACTCAGATCACACCCTGACCAATCAAAACATAGAAAATACAAAGTAAACTATGGTCAGGGCGTGACAAGTGGAGGGACGGAGGGAGAGAGCCAGATGGCTGTGGGCAATCTGATCACTATAAAACCTCCCCACACGCAGCCAGCCCAGACCTGATTTATCAAACCCCAGTAAGGAAGAGAGACAGAGAGGATTCACCTCAGGGAAACAAAGGTGAGGGCTGGGGAACCTGGGCTATGGCAAATAACTCCTGCTGCCAATTAACACTGGCCAGGGAACTGTGGGGAGCACTAGCGCTATGAGGTACACTGTACATTTTGGGAGTTATAGCTGCTCACAGTAGGGAAGCTTAAAGGAGGAACCACATGACACATTTGATTATTTATCCCTGACAGTTGTCACCCTTCAAGTTGAAGAGACAGGATTGTACAGTACTTTGTGTCTGTAGATGGCTACTCCTTGGAAGGTTTTTTTAGTCTAAAGCTCTGGCCAAATGATTTACATTAAACTGCCTTGATACACTCATCTCTGTCTCTAAGGGGGGTCAAGAAACAGGCACCTCCTTTCCTGCAGCAGCCCAGCTGTAAGTGCCTGCCAGTGGAATGAGTGTTGGTAGCTAGCCTCATCCTCAACACTGTGGGTACTAATGAGATTAGTATAGACTGGCCTTTAGAGGGGAGATTTACCCTGAGCAAAGCAGAGCAGAGAGGAGCAGCCAAGGACTGGAGGACTGGAGGCTAGCTATCAGACATCCTGTGGAGGTTAACATGGCACAGGGCACATGTACTCCTCTGTCTCATTTCTCAGAGAGAGAGAGAGAGAGAGAGCGAGAGAGAGGCTGCCCTGCTTTCTGTTCCTTAGCTCTCCTAGGGCAGGTACTATGGAAATATTCTGCATGGAGGAATGGTCTAAGATCCCTCCCAATTTGTTCTCCAATCTCATAAAACATTTTAGAAAAATGTTGAGTGCTGTAATCTTTGCAAGGTGAGGTATCCAATCATGCCAATCATGAGCGAGAGAGAGGCTGCTGCTGGCGGCCTTGCTCTCTGTTCCTTAGCTCTCCTGGGGCTGTTACTATAGTGTCTGTGTGGGCTACAGCAGACTCTCAGGGAGATTGATGAATGGCTGTGATAAGCGCTGTGGGCTCTGGGACTCCAAGATAAGCATAGCCCCCTAGCAAAGGAAATCTGCAACTCATCCACCGCTCTCGTCCCCACGCCTGCTCCCTGACAGAGCCCCTCGAACCGCCACACGCCTCCCAACCGCCACCAGCTCACTGCGCCGCGCCTGGCATTTCGTGAGAAATCTGATTATCTGTGTCTCATCAGCCGTGTGACTCAAAGCCCTGAATTTCGGTGAAAGGAAAAAGAGAGATGAAGTAAAGGAATGAGGGAGTGAAGGATGAGGAAAGAATATCTGTAGTGACTGTGTTAGAGAGGATAGGATGAAAGCTTCTGTGTGGTATCCGTGAGGGCCATTACAGACCCTGGCATGATGACATTATAGGAAACCTCTCCTCTTCGTGAGTAGAATGCTGCAGGATCAATAAACGTGCCGGAGCATTTCCCAGGCAGGACCTGGGTGTAGCCCACAGGGCTTTGGACAAAGCCAGCGTAGCATTGGGCTTAATGACAGTACACTAGCCATAAGCAAGACTAGCCAGACACTCATTACACTGTCACCATGGTAACTGATCTGGCTGTCAACAAGAGGGATTACCATCAGGTGCTATTTCACCAAACAGTAACTGATGTATTAATCATGCCTTGAGGGAGCACATGCAGTGGTGTAACCACTGCCTGTTATGGTTATATGAGCAGCCCTATATGATAATCCTATAGGTCATGTTTCATATTTGTGTGTGTGCGTAACTCAGACTTTCAAGTCGATCATTCATTGATGTCAATGGGATATGTGTATATATAGTCAGGTCCAGAATTATTGGCACCCTTGATAAAGAATAACAAAATAGACTGTATAAAACAAATAAATCAAATACTGAGCTATATTATATATTTTTTTAAATAAAGGAAAATGTTATAATTTTTTACTAACACGATTTTAAAAGATTTAGTATAACAAATAATAATGGGCAAGGAGCTCTATTTTCATCTCATCCAACAAATGTTCGAACGCCATTGGCACTTGACTTGGAACCCTTGCTTTGGTCAGATGACATGAACATAGAGCTCATTGGCCGTGCAAACCAGTGGTGGGTTATGTATCAAAATACAGACGCTTAAGCAGAAAATAACCTCATACCTACTGGCAAATATGGTGGTGGATCTTTCATGTGATTGGGCTATTTTGTTTCCACTGGTCCTTTACTCAGTACCGGGACATTTTTAGCCAAAAACCTGGTTGCCTCTGCCAGGAGGCTGACACTTGGCTGCAAGTGGATCTTCCAGCAAGACAACAGCCCCAAGAACACATCAAAATCCACCAATAAATGTTTAATTGACCACAAAATCAACATTTTGCAATGGCCATCTCAGTCTCCGAACTTGAACCCGATTAAAAACATGTGGTTTGAAAAGAAGAGGGCAGTCCATAAGCACAGACGATGGATATCAAGGATCTGGAAGGATTCTGTATGGAGGAATGGTCCAAGATCCCTCCCAACATGTTCTCCAACTCATTAAACAGTTATCTTTGCAAGGTGAGGTATCCAATCATGCCAGTCATTTAAACAAAATATCTTTCTCCGAGCAATTGTATTTGTATAAAATAATATAATTTTATTTAGGAACAGTGGGTTATAAAAATAAAAAAATGTAGCACACAATATAGCTTGTTGATTGCAACAGAGAGTGGCAATTGAATACATTGCAATCACAAATACATTAAAATTGTTCAAACATTTCTAGCCCGTCTATCTATGGGTAACAGCGTTGACTTGTATGCTCGACCTGCTCTGATTTCTGCCACAAAAAAAACTTCACTATATTAAAACGAGAGTTCTGTACATGTAACAGGGGTGACCTTAAAATGATGGACAGACATAAATGAATCATTAAATAATGAATAATCTTCAGAAATAACTAGGGCTTTACAATGATAGTGAAAACGTCTTTATTGAGTTATCCATGTAGTCTATATTAAAGGGCCCTTCATTTAATATAACAGGCTTTTAAAAATCAATATCGGTGCCCAATTTCTACTTAAAATATCAGAGGGATGCAATACACTCTTTTAGTGGAACGACCCATCTAACATTTCCCACAGATAGCTCTATTCTTAATGAACAGAAGTCCATAACATTTCCCCCAGATAGCTCTATTCTTAATGAACAGAAGACCATAACATTTCCCCCAGATAGCTCCATTCTTAATGAACAGAAGACCATAACATTTCAACCCAGATAGCTCCATTCTTAATGAACAGAAGACCATAACATTTCCCCCAGATAGCTCTATTCATAATGAACAGAAGACCATAACATTTCCCCCAGATAGCTCCATTCTTAATGAACAGAAGACCATAACATTTCCCCCAGATAGCTCCATTCTTAATGAACAGAAGACCATAACATTTCAACCCAGATAGCTCCATTCTTAATGAACAGAAGACCATAACATTTCAACCCAGATAGCTCCATTCTTAATGAACAGAAGACCATAACATTTCCCCCAGATAGCTCTATTCTTATTGAACAGAAGACCATAACATTTCCCCCAGATAGCTCCATTCTTAATGAACAGAAGACCATAACATTTCCCCCAGATAGCTCCATTCTTAATGAACAGAAGACCATAACATTTCCCCCAGATAGCTCCATTCTTAATGAACAGAAGACCATAACATTTCCCACAGATAGCTCTATTCTTAATGAACAGAAGACCATAACATTTCCCACAGATAGCTCCATTCTTAATGAACAGAAGACCATAACATTTCCCCCAGATAGCTCTATTCTTAATGAACAGAAGACCATAACATTTCCCCCAGATAGCTCTATTCTTAATGAACAGAAGACCATAACATTTCCCCCAGATAGCTCTATTCTTAATGAACAGAAGACCATGACATTTCAACCCAGATAGCTCCGTTCTTAATGAACAGAAGACCATAACATTTCCCCCAGATAGCTCTATTCTTAATGAACAGAAGACCATAACATTTCCCCCAGATAGCTCCATTCTTAATGAACAGAAGACCATAACATTTCCCCCAGATAGCTCCATTCTTAATGAACAGAAGACCATAACATTTCCCCCAGATAGCTCCATTCTTAATGAACAGAAGACCATAACATTTCCCCCAGATAGCTCCATTCTTAATGAACAGAAGACCATAACATTTCCCCCAGATAGCTCCATTCTTAATGAACAGAAGACCATAACATTTCCCCCAGATAGCTCCATTCTTAATGAACAGAAGACCATAACATTTCCCACAGATAGCTCCATTCTTAATGAACAGAATACCATAACATTTCCCCCAGATAGCTCCATTCTTAATGAACAGAAGACCATAACATTTCCCCCAGATAGCTCCATTCTTAATGAACAGAAGACCATAACATTTCCCCCAGATAGCTCCATTCTTAATGAACAGAAGACCATAACATTTGTCATGAAATCTATAATATTCGAACATCTGCTGTTATAAAGTTTGCATTGGCTCGTGCACAGACATACAGACAAGTATGAGTAGGCAGTGCTTGTTTGGTTTCAGATAGACTAGGGGGTGTAGGTGCCTGGGTGCAGTCAGACACTACTGAGTTTCCCTGCTGAGAGGCACAAAGACCCCCCCCCCCCCCCCCATCATGTCTCTCCATCCTCACACCCCACTAATAGAATTAAGGACAAAGAATGCTGTGTCATTAATGAGCTTAGTCCACAAATTGTTTATTCAAGATGAAGCGTGTCAAATCTGCGTGTTTGATTTCCCTAATACCTCATATTAATGAATTAAATCTATTTAATTATTTATTTTGTACAATGCTATTAGAGTCTGAAGGCTGCTGGAGATACTCTGAAGGATATCTGTTTGACATAGGGGAATATTTCCGTGCAGGTGACATTTAGGCTTCTTTTCTGAGGTGATATATGTGTTCTCTCAGTGCCCATTACGTCTGCTGTAATATGTCCCTTCTTTCCATTACCACTGTTAGGTTCTAATTCCCAGAGTAAGAAACTCTACGGACACTATGAAAGCTTAACCAAGTTTATTCTTCCCAGAGGATCAATAGAGCTGCATTAGACAAAACATGTTTCCACCAAGACAAGTATATATACTCCAATTCATGGAGCGGCAGGTAGCCTAAGAGCGTTGGACTAGTAACTGAACGTTTGCTAGATCAAATCCCCGAGCTGACGAGTTAAAAATGTGACATTCTGCCCCGGAACAAGGCAGTTAACCCACTGTTCCTAGGCCGTCATTGAAAATAAGAATTTGACTTGCCTAGTAAAATAAAGGTTAAAAAAGCAACATGTAGATGCACTCCCCCTTCTCTCCAACCCTTACATACGTTATGGTTCAACAGGAAGTCGAATTGATGGGGTAATAAATCGTTCCTTCTCCCTTAAGGTGGCCTGACCTGACCTCAACCCCCTTTATGCCTAATCCGAAGCTTCTCCCCCTTATCATTGCCTGCCACATGTGATGTCTTCCCTGCACTCAATATTTCAATAGGATCCCTGACATAATGTAAACGTTATACATTACCCTCACTCCCTCAGTGACATGGATAAGTATGTTTCATATTCTCTGAACCCAACACCACACTGAACAGATGATGGGCTGTCAATATTCAATAGTAACATGATAATAAAAATAAAACCCACTACAGTCAATTAAATGTTGCTACTTTGCTATTTGCTATTTTGACCCGGAAAATATATGACCTTCTGAGACTGAGCGATTCTGAAACAGGCGTGAAATCTCTATTCAACGCCTGCTAACAACGTTTATACATCCGTCTTAAACCATAGAAATAGAGTCTAATGGAATCTTCTGGATTATATTTCAACCTCTTAGACTGTCTTCCCCTGTGCTTGAAAGAAAGAACCACTTGATATAGCCTTTTCAGTGATGGTAGAAAAATAATAGGGACAAAGGAGAGCTCCAGTAAAGTAAAGAAAATGCATGCCAAGGGCAAGTATTTGAAATATAGATTCCATCAGTTCTCTCGTCTCCTTTCATGTGTGTGTTGAAGAAAAAGGGAAGACATACTTGGCAGACCATTATGAGATGTTCATGACAGCCGTTTAGAGCCGGGAAAGCACATCCTTATTCAGTCAGTAGAGCCTCCCAACTGAATGTGACATACTGATGATGTGCCTGTTGTGTTCAGGGTATAGAGGGGTGGTTCAGTGGTGGTTCACAGAAACGTATGGGGTCCATGGAAACACATCAACTACCAGGTACTTCACTACAGGCTTTACAGAATAATTCTGCCTCCCGGACAAGACTCATGGCAATAAACGTCAACCTGCTGTTTTGTCAGCAATATGGCTTGTCCTGGGGGGGGGTCACTCAAAACATTCTCGGTAACATAATGTTGCTGAAATGAATCTTACAACCACTAGAGGGTTTTAAAAGTTAACATCACATGGTGGTGATAATTTGGGGTGGTCTAATTCTGAATATTGATTGATATCAGATTGCCCCAGCGTGAAAATCAATGCATCTAAGAAATGGAGCTGCATGGTAGCAGACAAGTTGTTGTGCTGTTGCTCAGTGGGCAGACGTGAGTAGTTTCCCTAACTATTAGTCTATTATTGTGCATTAGTATTCTCATCTTGTAGCTCAGCAGATGCCTTTACCCTCAGCGCTATACAGTTTTACATATTATTTATCCAAACAGGTGGATATGAATTAAGATGAAGTGTGAAGTTAGGCTGGTCAAGTGCCTCATTGGAACATACACAGGAGGACTATCGGTAGGGAAATGAACCTGGCATCTTTTTTTCCACACCTCTGCACTGCAGCTAGTGTCTGTCTGTCGGCTTGTCTGTCGGTCGGCTTGTCTGTCGGTCGGCTTGTCTGTCGGTCGGCTTGTCTGTCTGTCGGCTTGTCTGTCTGTCTTTCTGTCTGTTGGTTTGTTATGACGTGTGTCTGTCTCTCTGTCTGTTGGTTTGTTATGACGTGTGTCTGTCTCTCTGTCTGTTGGTTTGTTATGACGTGTGTCTGTCTCTCTGTCTGTTGGTTTGTTATGACGTGTGTCTGTCTGTCAGCTTGTCTGTGTGTCTGTCTCTCTGTCTGTTGGTTTGTTATGACGTGTGTCTGTGTGTCTGTCTGTTGGTTTGTTATGACGTGTGTCTGTCTCTCTGTCTGTTGGTTTGTTATGACGTGTGTCTGTCTCTCTGTCTGTTGGTTTGTTATGACGTGTGTCTGTCTCTCTGTCTGTTGGTTTGCTATGACGTGTGTCTGTCTCTCTGTCTGTTGGTTTGCTATGACGTGTGTCTGTCTCTCTGTCTGTTGGTTTGTTATGACGTGTGTCTGTCTCTCTGTCTGTTGGTTTGTTATGACGTGTGTCTGTCTCTCTGTCTGTTGGTTTGTTATGACGTGTGTCTGTCTGTCAGCTTGTCTGTGTGTCTGTCTCTCTGTCTGTTGGTTTGTTATGACGTGTGTCTGTCTGTCAGCTTGTCTGTGTGTCTGTCTCTCTGTCTGTTGGTTTGTTATGACGTGTGTCTGTCTCTCTGTCTGTTGGTTTGTTATGACGTGTGTCTGTCTCTCTGTCTGTTGGTTTGTTATGACGTCTGTCTCTCTGTCTGTTGGTTTGTTATGACGTGTGTCTGTCTCTCTGTCTGTTGGTTTGTTATGACGTGTGTCTGTCTCTCTGTCTGTTGGTTTGTTATGACGTGTGTCTGTCTCTCTGTCTGTTGGTTTGTTATGACGTGTGTCTGTCTCTCTGTCTGTTGGTTTGCTATGACGTGTGTCTGTCTCTCTGTCTGTTGGTTTGTTATGACGTGTGTCTGTCTGTCAGCTTGTCTGTGTGTCTGTCTCTCTGTCTGTTGGTTTGTTATGACGTGTGTCTGTCTCTCTGTCTGTTGGTTTGCTATGACGTGTGTCTGTCTCTCTGTCTGTTGGTTTGTTATGACGTGTGTCTGTCTCTCTGTCTGTTGGTTTGTTATGACGTGTGTCTGTCTCTCTGTCTGTTGGTTTGTTATGACGTGTGTCTGTCTGTCAGCTTGTCTGTGTGTCTGTCTCTCTGTCTGTTGGTTTGTTATGACGTGTGTCTGTCTCTCTGTCTGTTGGTTTGTTATGACTTGTGTCTGTCTCTCTGTCTGTTGGTTTGCTATGACGTGTGTCTGTCTCTCTGTCTGTTGGTTTGCTATGACGTGTGTCTGTCTCTCTGTCTGTTGGTTTGCTATGACGTGTGTCTGTCTCTCTGTCTGTTGGTTTGTTATGACGTGTGTCTGTCTCTCTGTCTGTTGGTTTGCTATGACGTGTGTCTGTCTCTCTGTCTGTTGGTTTGTTATGACGTGTGTCTGTCTCTCTGTCTGTTGGTTTGTTATGACGTGTGTCTGTCTCTCTGTCTGTTGGTTTGCTATGACGTGTGTCTGTCTCTCTGTCTGTTGGTTTGTTATGACGTGTGTCTGTCTCTCTGTCTGTTGGTTTGCTATGACGTGTGTCTGTCTCTCTGTCTGTTGGTTTGCTATGACGTGTGTCTGTCTCTCTGTCTGTTGGTTTGTTATGACGTGTGTCTGTCTCTCTGTCTGTTGGTTTTTTATGACGTGTGTCTGTCTCTCTGTCTGTTGGTTTGTTATGACGTGTGTCTGTCTCTCTGTCTGTTGGTTTGTTATGACGTGTGTCTGTCTCTCTGTCTGTTGGTTTGTTATGACGTGTGTCTGTCTCTCTGTCTGTTGGTTTGTTATGACGTGTGTCTGTCTCTCTGTCTGTTGGTTTGCTATGACGTGTGTCTGTCTCTCTGTCTGTTGGTTTGTTATGACGTGTGTCTGTCTCTCTGTCTGTTGGTTTGTTATGACGTGTGTCTGTCTCTCTGTCTGTTGGTTTGTTATGACGTGTGTCTGTCTCTCTGTCTGTTGGTTTGCTATGACGTGTGTCTGTCTCTCTGTCTGTTGGTTTGTTATGACGTGTGTCTGTCTGTCAGCTTGTCTGTGTGTCTGTCTCTCTGTCTGTTGGTTTGTTATGACGTGTGTCTGTCTCTCTGTCTGTTGGTTTGCTATGACGTGTGTCTGTCTCTCTGTCTGTTGGTTTGTTATGACGTGTGTCTGTCTCTCTGTCTGTTGGTTTGTTATGACGTGTGTCTGTCTCTCTGTCTGTTGGTTTGTTATGACGTGTGTCTGTCTGTCAGCTTGTCTGTGTGTCTGTCTCTCTGTCTGTTGGTTTGTTATGACGTGTGTCTGTCTCTCTGTCTGTTGGTTTGTTATGACTTGTGTCTGTCTCTCTGTCTGTTGGTTTGCTATGACGTGTGTCTGTCTCTCTGTCTGTTGGTTTGCTATGACGTGTGTCTGTCTCTCTGTCTGTTGGTTTGCTATGACGTGTGTCTGTCTCTCTGTCTGTTGGTTTGTTATGACGTGTGTCTGTCTCTCTGTCTGTTGGTTTGCTATGACGTGTGTCTGTCTCTCTGTCTGTTGGTTTGTTATGACGTGTGTCTGTCTCTCTGTCTGTTGGTTTGTTATGACGTGTGTCTGTCTCTCTGTCTGTTGGTTTGCTATGACGTGTGTCTGTCTCTCTGTCTGTTGGTTTGTTATGACGTGTGTCTGTCTCTCTGTCTGTTGGTTTGCTATGACGTGTGTCTGTCTCTCTGTCTGTTGGTTTGCTATGACGTGTGTCTGTCTCTCTGTCTGTTGGTTTGTTATGACGTGTGTCTGTCTCTCTGTCTGTTGGTTTGTTATGACGTGTGTCTGTCTCTCAGTCTGTTGGTTTGTTATGACGTGTGTCTGTCTCTCTGTCTGTTGGTTTGTTATGACGTGTGTCTGTCTCTCTGTCTGTTGGTTTGTTATGACGTGTGTCTGTCTCTCTGTCTGTTGGTTTGTTATGACGTGTGTCTGTCTCTCTGTCTGTTGGTTTGCTATGACGTGTGTCTGTCTCTCTGTCTGTTGGTTTGTTATGACGTGTGTCTGTCTGTCGGCTTGTCTGTCTCTGTCTGTTTCTCAGGATGTATGTCTGCATCACTCTCTGTCATACAGTATTTCAAAAGTGTATGTGCTGTAATTCTTGTCAGTTTGTGATTTTGTGTTCAACCCTTTATAGTAATAGCATGTGTATAGCCTGTGAATTAGTTGTGTGTGAGTATCACACTGTTGAGTAGCAGCAGATGAGCAGACAAACAGAGAGCTTTCAGCGTCATTGACTGTTTCATTAGTCTCTCGGGGAGGGGGGGGGGGGCTTATCCCTCATATCACCCCCTGCCACGCTGACACCCAGCTGGGCCTGGCCGGCATCAACGCTACACTGAAATGAGAATGCATATACTGTAGAGGACACAAGTGGGCTGAACACGACAGTTCCCTGCTCTACCTACCTAGCATCCTCACCTCAACTCGCCATCCACACCGACAGCAGTGTGTTAACTTTGGTGTAGTTATGAAATACTTTTTTAGCCGGGTTAATGATTGTCACGCCGCAGAATATTTGTCTGTGTTCCACTTTAGAAGAACTTAATATTTTCCCAGAAATGTGCATGTGTTTATGTGGGGAAATTGAGTGGAGTGGTGTGTGAGAGCCACATTACCATGTGGTGCCTCATTAAATATTCACTCATCAAGGGGCCTTTTTTAGTTGGTTTCCTTTCGCAGAAGTACAAATCGTTGGTAATCAGCCGTGGTGACATTTTCCAGCAATTATGCCCATGCCATCTACGCTTCCTAAGGAGTTGAGACAAATCACTCCATTTGCCTCTGCCACCATGACAAGATGTTAACACCTTCCTTCCCAGGATAGAAAGTGAGTGAGAAGGAGAGAGGGGGGGGGGGGGGGGGGGGGAAGAGGGGGAGAGAGCGGGAAAGAAGGGGAGAGAGAGGGATAGAGGTGGAAAGAGACAGGGAGACAGGGAAAGGACAGAGAGAGAGAGAGAGAAAGAAGGAAAGACAGAGTGAGGAAGAAAGAAAGAAAGAAAGAAAGAAAGAAAGAAAGAAAGAAAGAAAGAAAGAAAGAAAGAAAGAAAGAAAGAAAGAAAGAAAGAGAGCAGGAGAGGTTGACCCCATCTGTTGAAGAATCAAAGGCTTTAACTACAATCAAGGCCCTATTCTCCTCATCCACCCACTTCCCTCACCAGAAATGACTGAATACTAAACAACACACTGTGTGTGTCATCTGTGTAATAGTGAGTGTATATGTCCAGTGAGTCATAGACCGTCGTACATCCCTAAGCACATGTCTGTATGTTTGTATGTATGTAAGCTGTATGTATGAATGCAGTTTGCTTAGGGATGTACAACAGTCTATGACTCACTGGAACAAAGGCACAAATCCAGATCTGTCCTCTCCCTGCAGAGGGGATGGACTTGACAGATCACAGATGAGAGAGAAATGTGTCTGTCTTATCCTAAAGTATCCCAGATCGTATAGGCTGCTCTGTGTCTGAACACTTAGAAGTGTCCCAACTCCTATAGGCTGCTCTGTGTCTGAACACTTAGAAGTGTCCCAACTCCTATATGCTGCTCTGTGTCTGAACACTTAGAAGTGTCCCAACTCCTATATGCTGCTCTGTGTCTGAACACTTAGAAGTGTCCCAGCTCATGTAGACCGCTACTCTGACTGTGTGTGAACAGCTGGAAGGCTCCTGTCTGTTTACTGCCTCCTGGGGGAGGCATGAGAGAAGCTCCAGCCTGTTTGTTCCTCTCACAGAGAAAGCAGCCCTCTCTGAAGAAGAGCCTGGAACAGATTTGATACGTCAGACAGACTTTAGCTCTCAATGTGTGGTCTTGGCTTCACATTTTCTCTCTTCTCTATGTTGATGGAGTTACAGCCAACACAGAGAGAGGAAAACAAATACATTTCTGCTTCTTCCTGGCCAGGTCTCCAAGACTTTGTTGCGCTTTCTCTCACTCCTGCAGCAAGATAGTGTGTAGCTTACAGCTGTGAGTGGCGGTAAAGAATATTACCCTTCTATTCTTGCCCATAGGCAGTGTTAGTTTGACCATTACCATGGCAGTGGAATTAAGGTCATTGCTCTGATTATTTAAGCAGCCTCTGGCTTATGGTCATGAACGTTGATTTAATATCCTGTTCTACACGTTTATGGCTGTACTAATGATCATGATTATTAAAGCAGCACACAAGTTATAGTCACCATTCCTAATGTGCTAGCACCCTCTGGCCCCCTTCAACAGCTGAGCTATAATTGTGACTCTTCCCTCCTTCTCCACTCTTTATCTTCAGTCAAAAGTATATCATCTATCACAGATACATAGTCACACACACACACACACACACACACACGGAATGAGACAGCAACAACACACACACACACACATGCTTGAACACCCACTCTGCCAATCCCCATAGCATCTCTATAATGTTGTCCCAGGTCCGCATGGTAAATGGGGGATGTGTGAGAGGACAGGGGGGTTGAGACAGGGGCTTTGCCAGTGCTCAGTGTCGCTGTGTGAAACCAGGTGAGCAGACACTGATACCACATAAAGGCTAATACCTGCAAAGCCAGACCTGTCTACCACGGCTAGCAAAATTTGAACCTTGCTAAGCTCCTTTCCTCACACACACATGCGCACACACATGTACGCACAAGCATGCACAGACACACTGACACACACACATGGAAGGACACAAACACACTATCAGCAGTGGATAAAGATGGTGCATTTCACTGCTCCGTTACTGTGACAATTGTCTCACGAGAAGGGAAGAAGACACAGACAAACAAACATGTGTTTACAAGCATTTTGCTACACCCGCAATAACATCTGCTAAACGCGTGTATGTGACAAATAAAATTAGATTTGATTTGAAACAAACAGGGAACCTCTAACGTCGGATGCTGCAGTACGATGTCATCCACTCCAGAGGCTGATACGTGATGTGCCATTAATGTGTTGTGTCGTTGACGTGACATGTGGCAGTCCCTTGCTGCGTGACTGCTGCTCTGAGGGAGCTCTGAGGGAGCTCTGAGGGAGCTCTGGGGGAGCTCTTGGGGAGCTCTGTGCTCGGCAGGGTTTGTTTTCTAACTGAGTGAATGAACTTGGGGAAGGTGTCTCCCACACATGGTTTCCCTCTACCAGCTCCAGCTTCTGAGAACCAGGCCAATAACTCTAGTTCCACCACTCCCCAACAGGATTTTTTACTTTAGTTTATTTAGTAAATATTTTATGAACTCTATTTTCTTAAAACTGCATTGTTGTTTAAGGGCTTGTAAGTTAGAATTCCACGGTAAGATCTGTTGTATTCTGCGCATGTGACAATTTAAAATGGATTTGATTAGACACGAACACCACTGAGATCCTCAAAAGATTTAGAGCACAATACATAGAAGAAAAACAACTCAGGCCTCTCTTTTTTGAGGCTGGCTGGTAGGCTGTTTGTGAGTCAACTTGTCTATAATTAGATGCATGCAGCTTCTCTTCAGTCGTTAAATGTTGCCCTAGAAGACTAAATAAACCCTTGCTCAACTGAACAATGTCATAGATCGATAGAATGAATGCTTCAATCTAGTTTACATCGGTAAAATTTTCGCTGTCATCTTTCGCAGAGAAAAGTTGTTTAGGGACTGGGGAGAACGCAAAAAAACAACAGGAAAGGTTTTCTGTGCAAAATGTCCAAATGACATCAGTTTGACCGGTTGTAAGGGAAAAGAAAGCTGTAAAAATGACAAAAATAATTTCTGATAAGATTTCAGTTGGCTTCGATGCATGTGGTTGAAATAGAAAAAAAATACATTTAGTGGACAGTCTGATCCAGAGAGATTTATAGTAGCAATTAGGGTTAAATGCCTTGCTCAAGGGCACATCGACAGTTTTTCCCCTTGTGGGCTCGGGGTTTCAAACCGGCCACCTCAGTTACTGGCCCAATGCTCTTACCCCCTTTTTATTAGGAAGACAGCACCTCTACAGATGGTACAGTGCCTTGCGAAAGTATTCGGCCCCCTTGAACTTTGCGACCTTTTGCCACATTTCAGGCTTCAGGCTTTCAGGCTTTAACAAATCAAAAACTGAAAAATTGGGCGTGCAAAATGATTCAGCCCCCTTAAGTTAATACTTTGTAGCGCCACCTTTTGCTGCGATTACAGCTGTAAGTCGCTTGGGGTATGTCTCTATCAGTTTTGCACATCGAGAGACTGACATTTTTTCCCATTCCTCCTTGCAAAACAGCTCGAGCTCAGTGAGGTTGGATGGAGAGCATTTGTGAACAGCAGTTTTCAGTTCTTTCCACAGATTATCGATTGGATTCAGGTCTGGACTTTGACTTGGCCATTCTAACACCTGGATATGTTTATTTTTGAACCATTCCATTGTAGATTTTGCTTTATGTTTTGGATCATTGTCTTGTTGGAAGACAAATCTCCATCCCAGTCTCAGGTCTTTTGCAGACTCCATCAGGTTTTCTTCCAGAATGGTCCTGTATTTGGCTCCATCCATCTTCCCATCAATTTTAACCATCTTCCCTGTCCCTGCTGAAGAAAAGCAGGCCCAAACCATGATGCTGCCACCACCATGTTTGACAGTGGGGATGGTGTGTTCAGCTGTGTTGCTTTTACGCCAAACATAACGTTTTGCATTGTTGCCAAAAAGTTCAATTTTGGTTTCATCTGACCAGAGCACCTTCTTCCACATGTTTGGTGTGTCTCCCAGGTGGCTTGTGGCAAACTTTAAACGACACTTTTTATGGATATCTTTAAGAAATGGCTTTCTTCTTGCCACTCTTCCATAAAGGCCAGATTTGTGCAATATACGACTGATTGTTGTCCTATGGACAGAGTCTCCCACCTCAGCTGTAGATCTCTGCAGTTCATCAAGAGTGATCATGGGCCTCTTGGCTGCATCTCTGATCAGTCTTCTCCTTGTATGAGCTGAAAGTTTAGAGGGACGGCCAGGTCTTGGTAGATTTGCAGTGGTCTGATACTCCTTCCATTTCAATATTATCGCTTGCACAGTGCTCCTTGGGATGTTTAAAGCTTGGGAAATCTTTTTGTATCCAAATCCGGCTTTAAACTTCTTCACAACAGTATCTCGGACCTGCCTGGTGTGTTCCTTGTTCTTCATGATGCTCTCTGCGCTGTTAACGGACCTCTGAGACTATCACAGTGCAGGTTCATTTATACGGAGACTTGATTACACACAGGTGGATTGTATTTATCATAATTAGTCATTTAGGTCAACATTGGATCATTCAGAGATCCTCACTGAACTTCTGGAGAGAGTTTGCTGCAGTGAAAGTAAAGAGGCTGAATAATTTCGCTCGCCCAATTTTTCAGTTTTTGATTTGTTAAAAAAGTTTGAAATAACCAATAAATGTCGTTCCACTTCATGATTGTGTCCCACTTGTTGTTGATTCTTCACAAAAAAATACAGTTTTATATCTTTATGTTTGAAGCCTGAAATGTGGCAAAAGGTCGCAAAGTTCAAGGGGGTCGAATACTTTCACAAGGCACTGTATCTAACTGAGCTGTTATGGAGAGTGAATGAGGACCCAAAAGCGAACTAACTTAAACAGAGCTTCTTTAATAACCAAACATAGGTAGGCTCAGATAGACCGGCAGATTCCGACAGGACAGGACAAGGTTACAGCAAACATGACGATAGTCTGGCTCAGGCATGAAACACAAACAAGAATCCGACAAGGACAGGAACAGAAACAGAGAGAGATATAGGGACCTAATCAGAGGGAAAAAGGGAACAGGTGGGAAACGGGGTGAATGGGTAGTTAGAGGAGACAAGGAACAGCTGGGAGAAAGCGGGGGAGAAAAGGTAACCTAACAACGACCAGCAGAGGGAGACAGGGTGAAGGGAAAGGACAGAGACAAGACACAACATGACATGAGCAGTGCTTTCTCTCAAGGTGCAGAAATAAATCAATCATATTTCTCCACTCCTGTTCCCAAGTCAAAATTGTGCCTAGATTTGGTGTATAATTTTCCTGCAAGAAAGGCTACATTCTGCAGGAGTTATTATTAAGGCTATGTGAGAGGTTATAGACCTACAGTCAGTGTCCAGATTTCAGTTTCCATTTAAACCATCTAACAGTAGGCTATAGTTCTGTCGAATTTGTACAGCGCCTCACAATCATCACACATTGCACTGCTATCATCTTCTTTTACCACTTCACCAAATCTTTCCCAAACATTACTTTTCTAGCCCTCCCTTCTCTTTATTTTCAACTTTCCTTTCGCAGTTTTTGTGGATTGAAGTGAACTTTAACTGCCCGTTCCCAAAACCATTATTTGTCAATTGGCTGTGTAGGCTAATTGGCACGTATACAGTTAAGCCCTAAACATTCCCAAACCAGAAACCGTGGATTGATGGCAGCATTCACACGAAACTGAAAGTGCGAACCACTGCTTTTAATCTGGGCAAGGTGACCGGAAACATGACCGAATACAAACAGTGTAGTTATTCCCTCCGCAAGGCAATCAAACAAGCTAAGCATCAGTATAGAGACAAAGTAGAGTCGCAATTCAACAGATCAGACACAACAGGTATGTGGCAGGGTCTACAGTCAATCACGGATTACAAAAAGAAAACCAGCCCCGTCGCGGACCAGGATGTCTTGCTCCCAGACAGACGAAATAACTTTTTTGCTCGCTTTGAGGACAATAGAGTGCCACTGACACGGCCCGCTACCAAAACCTGCGGACTCTCCTTCACTGCAGCCGACGTGAGTAAAACATTTAAACGTGTTAACCCTCGCAAGGCTGCAGGCCCAGACGGCATTCCCAGCTGCGTCCTCAGAGCATGCACAGACCAGCTGGCTGGTATGTTTACGGACATATTCAATCAATCTTTATCCCAGTCTCCTGTTCCCACATGCTTCAAGAGGGCCACCATTGTTCCTGTTCCCAAGAAAGCTAAGGTTACTGAGCTAAACGACTACCGCCCCGTAGCGCTCACTTCCGTCATCATGAAGTGCTTTGAGAGACTAGTCAAGGACCATATCACCTCCACCCTACCTGACACCCTAGACCCACTCCAATTTGCTTACCGCAGCAATAGGTCCACAGACGACGCAATCGCAACCACACTGCCCTAACCCATCTGGACAAGAGGAATACCTATGTGAGAATGCTGTTCATCGACTACAGCTCAGCATTTAACACCTGGGTCTCGACCCCGCCCGGTACTGGACTTCCTGACGGGCCGCCCCCAGGTGGTGAGGGTAGGTAACAACATCTCCACTCCGCTAATCCTCAACACTGGGGCCCCACAAGGGTGCGTTCTGAGCCCTCTCCTGTACATCCTGTTCACCCACGACTGCGTGGCCATGCACGCCTCCAACTCAATCATCAAGTTTGCGGACGACACTACAGTGGTAGGCTTGATTACCAACAACGACAAGATGGCCTACAGGGAGGAGGTGAGGACCCTCGGAGTGTGGTATCAGGAAAATAACCTCACACTCAACGTCAATGTTGCCAGCAAGGAGATGATTGTGGACTTCAGGAAACAGCAGATGGAGCACCCCCCTATCCACATCGACGGGACAGTAGTGGAGAGGGTAGTAAGTTAAGTTCCTCGGCGTACACATCACGGACAAACTGAATTGATTCACCCACACAGACAGTGTTGTGAAGAAGGCGCAGCAGCGCACTCACAAACTTCTACAAATGCACAATCGAGAGCATCCTGTCAGGCTGTATAACCGCCTGGTACGGCAACTGCTCTACCCACAACCGTAAGGCTCTCCAGAGGGTAGTGAGGTCTGCACAACGCATCACCGGGACACCTACACCACCTGATATCACAGGAAGGCCATAAAGATCATCAAGGACAACAACCACCCGAGCCACTGCCTGTTCACCCCGCTATCATCCAGAAGGCGAGGTCAGTACAGGTGCATCAAAGCAGGGACCGAGAGACTGAAAAACAGCTTCTATCTCAAGGCCATCAGACTGTTCAACAGTCACCACTAACATTGAGTGGCTGCTGCCAACAAACTGACTCAACTCCAGCCACTTTAATAATGGAAATTTATGTAAAAAATGTATCACTAGCCACTTTAAACAATGCCACTTAATATAATGTTTACATACCCTATATTACTCATCTCATATGTACAGTGGGGAGAACAAGTATTTGATACACTGCCGATTTTGCAGATTTTCCTACTTACAAAGCATATAGAGGTCTGTAATTTTTATCATAGGTATACTTCAACCGTGAGAGACGGAATCTGAAACAAAAATCCAGAAAATCACATTGTATGATTTTTAAGTAATTAATTTGCATTTTATTGCATGACATAAGTATTTGATACATCAGAAAAGCAGAACTTAATATTTGGTACAGAAACCTTTGTTTGCAATTACAGAGGTCATACGTTTCCTGTAGTTCTTGACCAGGTTTGCACACACTGCAGCAGGGATTTTGGCCCACTCTGCCATACAGACCTTCTCCAGATCCTTCAGGTTTCGGGGCTGTCGCTGGGCAATACGAACTTTCAGCTCCCTCCAAAGATTTTCTATTGGGTTCAGGTCTAGAGACTGGCTAGGCCACTCTAGGACCTTGAGATGCTTCTTACGGAGCCACTCCTTAGTTGCCCTGGCTGTGTGGTTCGGGTCGTTGTCATGCTGGAAGACCCAGCCATGACCCATCTTCAATGCTCTTACTGAGGGAAGGAGGTTGTTGGCCAAGATCTTGCGATACATGGCCCCATCCATCCTCCCCTCAATACGGTGCAGTCGTCCTGTCCCCTTCGCAGAAAAGCATCCCCAAAGAATGATGTTTCCACCTCCATGCTTCCCGGTCGGGATGGTAGGACCTCTACATGCTTTGTAAGTCGGAAAACCTGCAAAATCGGCAGTTTATCAAATACTTGTTCTCCCCACTGTATATGTATATACTGTACTCTATATCATCTACTGCATCTTTATGTAATACATGTATCACTAGCCACTTTAAACTATGCCACTTTGTTTACATACCCTACATTACTCATCTCATATGTATATACTGTACTCGATACCATCTACTGCATCTTGCCAATGCCGTTCTGTACCATCACTCATTCATATATCTTTATGTACATATTCTTTATCCCTTTACACTTGTGTGTATAAGGTAGTAGTTGTGGAATTGTTAGGTTAGATTTCTCGTTGGTTATTACTGCATTGTCGGAACTAGAAGCACAAGCATTTCGCTACACTCGCATTAACATCTGCTAACCATGTGTATGTGACAAATAACATTTGATTTGATTTTATTTAAAGTTTAGGCTTGCTAACTAATACAAGATAGCCTAAAATAATGGAAGAAAAACTTTTTTTAAAAGCCTATATAAATTGCACATAATTATACATTTATAGATTTTTTAAGGTATTGTTTCTCTTTATTAAACCCGCCCTCCACCCACCCGACCTTCAGCTACACAATATTTTGTGACCCTAAACCCGTCTGCCCCGCGGATTCCGAGTCAACCCGCTCATGTAGACGGCCTGGCTTCTCCTTGGTTACTACCAGAAAAGTCTGTCATCAGAAAGCCTCACCATGCTATTGACTCTCTCATAGACGGGTTGGCTGACAACGTCACAGAAATGATGTGCGCATCGATGTGGCCGGAAGATGTGCATTGTTATGAGTCTGAATTGTCAGATAGCTAACAACAATGACACAAAGCTGTCATGGGGGGAATTGTAGGTGGTTCGTTTCAGCTCGTTGGATCTTGTTATTGATACCATGTCTTGTTTTGAGGGGTTTCGACAGATGTCAAGTGTATACAAAAATTCACTAGCTAGCTAATCAGCAACTGTAACCACGTATTTATGTTTTCAATAAACATTTGGAGACAAAATATAGTTAACATGTTGTCAACACTGTAATCCAACCATGTCTCTTTTGCCCTATACATATCGGTTTTGTTGTTAAACTACCAACCTGTCTATAGGCATGTTCTACTACAAGGCTCCATGCCAGCTTCAGGGCAAGGGATCAAAGGAAATTATTCCTTCAGCTGATTAATGAATCCTAATTGGTGGTTGAGAAGGAGTTGTTGGACCCCAAGACTCTGCTGTATGTCCCCTCCACCTCCGCTCCCTGGCGAGCAACGCCCCTGTTTGATCTGCACTAATCTAATTAACACTTAAACAGGAACACCTGTGCTCTTCACTCGAAGTGCCACCTCCCAGATGGGCCTTTGATGGCTGTGATGGTGGAGGGAGAGCCGGCGGCGAGGGAGGAGAGCTGTTACTCTATCTCTCTCTCTTAACAGGGGCAAGCGTAGCCTAATGGGGCCTATTTCAGTCCCCAATATGTCTGTAACTGGTGGGTAATTGACAGCGATTAGGCTGTGGTCTGATGATGCACCTGATTAGATTACTGTAGGTATTTTTCTGCTCGGTTTCACCGCACCCCTTAAACCAAACCTTGACCCCTATTAGCCCCACACTCATCAGGAAGAGCTGGGGGACACCAGCATCACCAAGCTTATCATCAGCATCTAATTGGGCTGATGAGTCACGATAAATATGGTCAATGCCGCTATGTAATTCCCTGATCAATGTGAAGGAGAGTGCATGTGCCTGTGTGGGTGTGTGCATATGTCTATTCATATGAGGAGGATTAAGAGTGCTTCCATTATACATTTCTACGTGTTTCCAGGAAAATGCACTTTATGCGCCTGTAGATATTCTTCAGTTTTCATTGTTTCTGATTGCTCGCCTCTTCAATAGCTAGCTTTCCAAAACGTTAATTAAAGAGGAATAAACTGATTCTTGCTTTATCCTTCAATCTCTTATCAAGTCCGGATTTCCTAGGAGTCTTTCAAGCTGGTGATTTTGAAGCGTGTGCATCCTACAGACTTATCCTTGAGAGCGCTGCTCAACTTTTGACAAATCAAGGCTTTGCATCAAATATTTGTTTTTCTAACAACCACATTCATCTGGCCACATTCATCATTTGACTCCCTTTTGAAATATCTGAACATCCTGCGGTTTACCATTAGCTGGTTAGCACTAGAAAACAGACTATTCCACTTGCTCTGGTGTGCCAAAGGGATGAATCATGTTATTAGCATGGCATATCCAGGGGAAAAAAACCTTAATCAATACTAGTCAAAGATCAGAGAGACTCAGGCAGGAAACGGAAATGGACAGAGAGGACAGAAGAGAGAAAATAAATGGAGTACCCTCTGTACTATATGTGCCTCTTGAATGACTTGCTGGAACATTGGGACTTGTTTCACCCTCTTAAGGGTTCAATGGCTCTCTTGTTGTGTGAGGTTTTCTGACGGAAGATCCTTTGATCTCACTGTCATCTTCTCCCACAGAGGGTTTTTAATTCGGAGTTACCAAGCACCACTTTTGCCAAAATAGCAAAGGTTTACATAGAGCATCTATTGTTACCTGCCGACTCATTCCCCTGATGATCCCCTAAATTGAAACGGTATGACATCATGGAGTGGTTTGGAGCCAAATCTGTGAAGCAGCAGTTGACCCATGGGGCCAATCATTCTGGCAGCATGCTGGCAGATTGTGTGCCTGTGGAATAAGAAAAGTGTCTTCTAAACAAGCCTCCTCCTTGGCAGTCGGGGCACCATGAGGTCTGATGGATATGTTTGGACCAAACCGACAGTCATGTTTGCTCGTCCTGAATCATTATGGTTGGTATATTTTTATATTGCTGTGTCAGAGCCTTAGTGCCTTAGTCATTGGGGCTGTTAGTTCTGCATTCCTCTTCATCTCTCAGACTAATTATCGTGTACCTCATGACTCATACATGCTATATAGCTATGTCTCTGCATGTTTAGTAGGCACTTCCTGAATCATTCCAAAGTTCCGGAACCACTTGGACATGAAGTGCGTTTACTTAATAGGCTGAAAGTAAGCCAGGAAAAACATCTCTGTGATTCTAAAGTGTCTCAAAATCTCTAGGTTCTCGTGATATGTTCATAAAATCATATTTAAGATTGCCACAATGTGTATGACCTCATCTGACAGACTCGATCCAGAACTGGTAGTTGTGTAACAACAGGATGCCAACTGAGTTTGTACGTAGAAGTTTATGATGGAAAACCTAGAGTAATATAATTTTCTCCATTTAACATTGTAGCATAAAAAAGTTGACTGAACAAAAACAAACAAAGTATTTCTCAATGACCTTGCAGAGAATTGGAAAAAGATGGGATAGACATGGGATCTAGTTCCATTGTAGAAAACATAAAGAAGTAGAGTGGACCTTGTGGTTCAGCTCGACAGCACTTCAATTTGTGCTTCTAGTGCGTCAACAACTACAATTCTTGTCCTTTTCAACTCAAAACATTATCAAATAGAATGTTTTCTTTATGTTTCATTATTGTATCGTAATTTCTTTTACCTCTCAAGTGCCCTGAAAAGAGCCATGTGATGTTGGCATGGCGAATAATCAAAAATATGTTGTGGTGCATGCTGGGTACTGGGAGCACACCTATACACTCCTGCCAGCTAGTTATGGCACATTTGACGTGGGCTGGTACTATGTATTTTTTTCAGACAGAGAGAGAGAGTTTTGTTATAGCTATGGACAGTCAGCTTTTGTTTTCAAAGGCCCCTCATTACGTTCAGGTAGTGTAGAGAGCCAAGTAAGCTCTCCTGGGTAAACAGAGAGGGGCTGCGATATCTCCTACCTGTCTCTCAGCCATCTCCGTTTTTTATAAAAACAATGCTGCCATGTTGCTATTGCTGGTATGGTATCAAGCCCTCTTCAAGGTTGTGAGAGCATTGTGTGTTACCTTCTAGTGTTCAGAGTGATGTGCCTGAGCTGGATCCCATGGTGTGATTCGCTCACTGCCTATCAGGCTGGCTCCCCTCTGAGCAGATCCAGATGGGGCTGGCTGGAGACTACAGTATATGCCATGATCTGATGAGCTGAGCTGTGAAATTGTGTACTGTATTGTCCATGAATGCCTCTCTGGGCCTGGCCCTGGGCCATTGGCAGTAACTTTGTTATAGATAAGGTTAAAATAAAGGTTGATTGAGAAAAACAAACTACTAATATGGTATAAGTAGTAACCAGAGATCTGGGTTTATTCTCAGATCAATGTTCTTATTCATATTCATATCAAGTCCAGAGAGTGAAAGAGCCTACAAGGAGAGTACCTACAAGGGTACAAAAACAGATTTTTAAACTTTTAGGTTCAGCGATTCAAACAAGGGACCTTTTGGTTACTAGCCCAATGCTCAAACCACTAGGCTACCTGCTGCCATGAATGCCAAGAGTTTTATATTTCTGTGGACGATGGCACAGTACTAGTAGAGGATGGAGTAACTGACAGGGATCATTTTTACTGCATCCTTCCTTCTCTTTCTCTCTCTCGCTCTCCATGCTGATCTACCAAAAGGACGGACAGTGAATGTGTTTTACAGTCTGACAGCGGTTTCATATCAGCAGCGATCAGCTGGCTAGATGGCATTATACATGTAATTTGTTTTACCCCTTTTTCTCCCCAATTTGTAGTTACAGTCTTGTCTCATCACTGCAACTCCCTTACGGACTAGGGAGAGGCGAAGGTCAAGAGGCGTGCATCCTCCGAAACACAACCCAACCAAACTGCTTCTTGACACAATGCCCGCTTAACCAGCCACACCAATGTGTCGGAGAAAATACCGTAAACCTGGCGACCGTGTACTACACCCAGCACGCCACAGGAGTCACTAGTGCAGGATGGGACCTGGACCTCCCTGCTGGCCAAACCCTCCCCTATCCCAGATGACGCTGGGCCAATTGTGCACCACCCCATGGGTCTCCCCATCGTGGCCAGCTGCAACAGAGCCTTGGACTTGGACTTGAACCCAGAATTTTTAGAGGCACAGCTAGTACTGCTATGCAGTGCCTTAGACCACTGCGCTACTCAGGATGATACATGTAATTTGGGGGGGGGGGTAATCAGAAGAATATGTCAGTGAAGATATCAGAAAGACTAGCAGAAAGGATGTACCCTGTTTTACGGAATACAACACAGAGAACGCTTGAGGGGTAGCTGACATTCAAAGAGATACAGTAGGCTGAAAAAGATGGAATCACAGAGGGAAAAGTAAATAAACAGACAGCATAGGGAATGGGATATGATTAAAGGAAAAGAGAAAGGTAAGAAAAAAGTCATATTCAAAAGCTTAGAACTTAGTTAAGCCAAGTTAGACTTTATTTGCTTAGACAGTGAGAAAGTCACTGGAAAAACATTACATTTTAACAATGGTATGAATTCCATGAAAGACAAGGAGAATAGGGAATAAAAGGAGAGGCGAAATAGTGTTGCTCTGTGAGACAGTGTCTTTAGGGATATTCATATGATTCCAGTTGGATTTTCTAAGCCTTTTGTGTCTGTCATTATGTTACTGGGCACTGAAAGGAGGACAGAAGAATACCTACAGGGTTGGCAAGGGGAGCCATCTTCTTTTGAAGGGCCTAGAGTGAACAAAAAGAGCTCTGGAAATGTAGTAATGGCATCACACCTATTCAAGAAGGTAATGTGGTATCTGAGACAGTGGATCACAACCCGTCTGTCTGACTCTGAGCTCCCATGTCTACCTCCTTTGTGATGAAGGAGACATTATTCCTGAAAGCTGTGGAATTATTTTAAGAGAAAATCAGATGACCACACGATGGGATTCATATTTCTAAAAACCTGTCATTTAATTTGATATGTTCCATTTCATTTAAGTTTTGTTCAGTCCCATGGCTGGCTGCTTTAACTGCAATGACCCATGTTATTCTTTATTTCTTTGAAAAAATATGATTGCTGCATTGACAGAGAACATGTCATCTCCACTTTAAAATAATCGCTGGCACACTGAGATTTCATTCGTGAAAGCTCTTTAAATCAAATCAAATGTGATTGGTCACATGCACATATTTAGCAGATGTTATTATGGGTGTAGCGAAATGCTTGTGTTCCTAGCTCCAACAGTGCAATGTCGGAGTGGCATTGACTAAAATACAGTCATTTTGGTAATCAGGCCTCTAACTGTTGTGTCATCTGCAAACTTGATGATTGAGTTGGAGGCTTGCGTGGCCACGCAGTCATGGGTGAACAGGGAGTACAGGAGAGGGCTGAGCACACACACTTGTGGGGCCCCTGTGTTGAGGATCAGCGAAGTGAAGGTGTTGCTTCCTACCTTCACCACCTGGTGGCAGCCCATCAGGAAGTCCAGGACCCAGTTGCACAGGGTGGGGTTCAGACCCATTTCCCCGAGCGTAATGATGAGTTTGGAGGGTACTATGTTGTTCATTGACTATAGCTTAGCATTCAACAACATTCTTACATAGGTATTCCTCTTGTCCAGATGGGATAGGGCAGTGTGCAGTGTGATGGCAATTGCATCGTCTGTGGATCTATTGGGACAGTAAGCAAATTTAAGTGGGTCTAGGGTGTCGTAAGGTGGAGGTGATATGATCCTTAACTAGCCTCTCAAAGCACTTCATGATGACAGAAGTGAGTGCTACGCGGCGATAGTCATTTAGTTCAGTTACCTTTGCTCTCTTGGGTAAAGGAACAATAGTGGACATCTTGAAGCAAGTGGGGACAGCAGACTGGGATAGGGAGAGATTGAATATGTTGGTAAACACTCCAGCCAGCTGGTCTGCGCATGCTCTGAGGACACGGCTAGGGATGCCGTCTTGGTTGGAAGCTTTGCGAGGGTTTACAATCTTTAATGTCTTACGTCGGCCACGGAGAAGGAGAGCCCATAGTCCTTGGTAGTGGGACACCTCGGTGGCACTGTGTTATCCTCAAAGCAGGTGAAGAAGGTGTTTAACTTGTCCGGAAGAAAGTTGTCGGTCTCCGTTACCGGGCTGGTTTTCCCTTTGTAATCCGTGATTGTCTGTAGACCCTGCGTCTTGAGTCTGAGCCGTTGAATTGCGATTCCACTTTCTGTGCTGACATTTTCCCTGTTTGATTGACTTTCGTCCTCCTCTTCTGAGGAGGAGTAGCGAGAAGGATCGGAGGACCAATTTGCAGCGTTGTAAGTCTTCATTATGTAATATTTAATGAATCAAACTTAACACTGAAATACAAAAAACAATAACGGGAACGAACGAAAACCGAAACAGTCCTGTCTGGCGACATACACAAAGACAGAAAATAAACACCCACAAACACAGGTGGAAAAAGGCTACCTAAGTATGATTCTCAATCAGAGACAACTAATGACACCTGCCTCTGATTGAGAACCATACTAGGACGAACACAGAAACCAACATAGAAAAACAAACAGACTGCCCACCCCAACTCACGCCCTAACCATACTAAAATAAAGACAAAACAAAGGAGCTAAGGTCAGAACGTGACAGAATGACTACACTGTTTGAATTCGGCCATATTCCTAATCACCTAGCCATGGTTATAATGCAGTGGTTCGCGCTTTCAGTTTTGCGCAAATGCTGCCATCTATCCACGGTTTCTACTTTGGGTAGGTTTTAATAGTCTCAGAGGGTACAAAATCTCCTATACACTTTCTGATGAACTCAGTCACCGTAACAGTGTATTCGTCAATGTAAGCACATTTCAAGACATAACCGTATATTTCACTGACCCTCTTATCATAGAAAGTGTCCCAAGTTAGTGAAGTATTTCCAGAGATCTCTAATAGCGTAAACTTGAGAGACACTGGTCATTAAGAAGTTGTCACGCCACTTTAGGACTCAGTCAGATGAAGTGTCTCTGAGCCCACTTTTCCAGGTGGAGGATGTATGGAGCGGGGTTTTTTCTCCACTCACAGGTCTGTGGAAGACCATCTGTTCATGAGGGTTTGATATATCCTCAGCAGTCTGTCACAGACACTTCTGTCACCTACTATCTGCGAGGTGAACACCTCCTGTTCTGCTGCCTCCTGTGTACATACTGTGCGTCTGAAATGGAACCCTATTCCCTATAGTGCACTACTTTTGACCAAGGCCTGCATAGGGCTCTGGTCAAAAACAGTGCACTAAATAGGAAATAGCATGCCATTTCAGATGCAGCCATACAGTACACCCACCCTGGGTGGACAGAACAGAAACCAGGGAGGAGTCTGAGGCAGACAGGGACACCAGTACAACAGCTTTTTGTTTATTAGAGAGGGATGAAGATTTATGTCTGGCACTGGGTAGAGCGTTGGGCGTGGGAGTGAAAGAGCGGAGTAGAGGAGGAGAGTGGTTAAGTGGGTGGGTCAAAGGAGCCTAGATTTACTGCAGATTGATGTGAAGAGTCTCCTGCTGTGTTTACAAGCTGCCTCCCTGGTATTGCGAGGAGAGAACACTCTGTGGAGAACACACCATGGAGAACACTCTGTGTGTGGAGAAGACTCTGTGGAGAACACACAGTGGAGAACACTCCGTGGAGAACACTGTGTGTGGAGAAGACTGTGGAGAACACACAGTGGAGAACACACAGTGGAGAACACAATGTGGAGAACATACAGGGACTTGTAATAAGATACAATAATAGGACAGTTCCTGTTGCATCATACATGGGAGAGCTCAGTGTTTGTACTGTATATCACATCATAATCACGGCTAGAGGAGTGGACTCCACAATATATAAATATGGGTTGCACTGTACTGTATTCTCTAACGTTACAGTGCTGTAAGAGTGCCACAGTCAACTACTTTGTCTGATTATAGGATGCTGTAATAAAGCAGCTTATGTTTCACCATAATAGAGAAACATGTGTTTCATATACTGTATAACTATACATACCCAGTGGGGAACTTCCAGTAAGACTTTCTGTGCTGTTTCCAGTGTCTATGTTACACTATCACTCTATGTGTTGACATGATTATTAAAAAGCGCCTGAGGGGCATTGATCGTCTGGTGTCCCCCTGCCTGGGGTGTGAATGATCCCAGTGTTATCAGTGATGGGAGCAGCATACTGCCTCATCTCCTCTCCTCTCTGGGTCTCAAGGATACTGCCTGGCACCCCTGTGGAGAAGCCCTGTTTTAGGCTGTTACTCCCAGGCTATGTGAGAGATCTGTGAGGCGTGAAGAGGAAAATTGAGTTTTAAAAAGAGAGAGAGTGGAGACAAAGAGCTTAAAGGATGCAGGTGATATCACACTATTGTCCAGTGATGAGCCATTGCAATTGTGTGTGTGTGTGTGTGTGTGTGTGTGTGTGGTTCGCATAGAGCATCTCTAATGAGACCAGTGGAAAAGCAGAGACAGTAGAGGGGTTGGTCAGGGTTGGGGACGGGGGCGGGGCCGTCACACAAATGGCCAATTAGAGCTAGTATTAGTAGTTCCATTTCCCCATCTCATGACTCTCAATTTCATTACAGAATGAAAATGATTGGAATAGTATAGTGATGATGTCTTTGCTTTGAAACATTTCTGTGAATAGATTGTATAGCTTCATCTCATAGTGCCTTTTAGTGACTGATGTGCTGTGGTGTTCCGAGCTGGCAGGGAAGGGAGATGAAGATGGGAGGGTGTGGTGCATTGTGGGTAAGAGAGAGAGGAGATGCCGAGATGTGGGCTTCTGGAGTGTTTTAGTGAAACAGATGGATGACATATTAGTATTGTGATTCTGAAAATGATTAATACACTTTGCTTTGTAAAGTTGCAACCAAATAATCTATGCTGAATGCACAGCTTCGTATCCCAAATTGAACTGGACTTTTAACCTGCACCTCAATCACACGCCACTTCTCCAACTTATTCTAATGCCTGGCCAGCGTCTGTCCTCCAGGGTCCCTCCCAACTGCCTTCGCTCACCTTAGAATTACGTGGGGAAAGCCAAGCTCCAAAGAGTATCCATTTTCTTTTAATGTAGCTCATCACGAGGGTGGCAGGTAGCCGAGTGGTTAGAGCCAGTAACCGTTGGGCCAGTAACTGCAAGGTTGCTTGATTGAATCCCCGAGCTGACAAGGTAAAACTATGTTGTTCTGCCCTGAACAAGGCAGTCAACCCACTGTTCCTAGGTCGTCGTTGTAAATAGGAACTTCTTCTTAGCTGACTTGCCTAGTTAAATAGATTAAAGCTGGGAGTCTACAGAAAATGTCAAGAAAAATGTTAACGCTTTCATGTCTGCCAAGCATACAAACCTTAACTTAATGTCTTCTGAGTCATTGAAGGAGACACATTGAAACGACCCACCCCCCTGGCTATTTCTAAAAGTGTAAACATAAACTACTGTCTGTCATACTTCCATACATCTATTTACAATCATGTGTGCTGAAAGGTGTTCTGCACAGACTGTACATTGTTTCTGGTTTACACAAGTTTACACAAGACATGGATGCCTGACTTTGTCAAGAGATGATGTGGGTGTGTGTTGATTTCTATAATGTGATGCGCTTCGATTATAACAGACACTTCTGCTTAGTTCTATTTAAATGTATATTAGGAAAAGGTTGTCATGTTGGAGATGTACAGTCACCCACAGAGTACTGCACTACCACCCCCAGACAGGAAACCATACTAGCAACTCTACTTGGTTCTGAGTAGATCTATAATACGCTTGCTCTGAAATGAATCCACACCAACGTTACAATCATGGAGTCTCAACTACATCTTAATTGCTTTTTCTCAGTCAGTCAATAATTTGTTAGCATTTTGTACTCAGTGGATTCATTTGATCTCCCTCAACGAATCCTGTGCCTAATGATGATTGTGTTGTGTATAACCCCTGAAATGAATGGTTGATAATGACAGGCTTTATGACCCTGTGTGTATCTGTGTGTTTGTCCCTCCAGACGCTGCCCACCACGCAGTACGAGCTGGAGATCGTAGCCCAGGACATGAAGGGAAGAGACGTGGGACTGACAGGAACAGCCACGGCAACCATCACCATCACAGACAAGAACGACCACGCCCCAGAGTTCACCCACTCACTGGTGAGTACAAGCACCGCTGCCTGTTCCCCACACCCCTATTCCCTGTCCTCTGTCACTTGGCCCCTGTCCTCATTGTTGTCCAAAGGTGGATAAATGTCAAATAAACTCAGTGTAATGATGACCAGATGGAGTTGTCATACAGACTAGTGTGTATATTGAGTTATATAACAAAGTAAATAGTGAGGTCTTGAGATGGGACCACTGCTACCAGTTCTTATCATCCTCCCTTTCTAGTGCTCCTGTTCTGCAGGCAGGTTCACCAGTCCTTGTAGTCCTCCAGTCCCAGCAGAGACCATCACTCCTCAGTCAGATAGACAGACCTTGGAGAAAAACAGCCCCAGTCACATCTATCACTGTAATCGCAGACGCAGCTGGTGACGGGCGTGATTCACATACAGGTGATGGAGTAGGTTTCACACACATAAACACACACACATACCAGCAATCAACCAGTTATCCTCCCTGACCTCTGCTTTTCCATTTAAAATGATTGTGTTATAATTCTCGAAGCCTGCCCTAGGAAAGGCACAGTGCACATCAGTCGCTGGCCTGTGCGTGTGTGTTTGTGTGTGTGTGTGTGTGTGTGTGTGTGTGTGTGTGTGTGTGTGTTCACATGTAATGAACAACACATCACAGTAGTCAGGTGGTATGGGTGCACAAGGGAGATAAGGGAGTGTGTCTGTGAGTTTACGCTGCTATGATCATGGTGTTGGTTTCCTTTGTCAGTACAGCCTCAAGGCTCTAGTAGAAACCCTGTATAGCACCCGTAACCCAATACAATAGAGGACAGGCTAACCGAATGAACAACAAAGACAACATGAAAGTATGAAAAGGAATTAAAATAGTTTGGGGAGGGGCCTCGTCCCCGAGGGATGATCCTCTGAGCCAGATGCTGTGATGCCGGTAGCCCTATGCGGGGTAGCTGGCATCACAACTACTCCCCCATCTGTGAGAAAGAGGATCCGGTGATCAGCTGGTGGCGTTGGGGAAGTGAAGGGTCGGCTGTGAGCCTTTTGCTGTAAGACGCAATTGAGAAATATCAAAATAGATAATAAACTGAACTTCAATGGCTGTGCCTTTGCAAAGATAAAGACATTTCAACAGATAATGTTTTTTTTAGCGCAAACTGAACCATTTTATTGTCGAAAGTCATATCTTACAAATGTTCTATTAAATCTGTCCTGCAGAGTGTGCTGTCCTTTGGTCTGATATGCGTGTTCAGAAACATGCTTCAGTGCTTGATTTAATACGGCGGGAAGGATAATTGGTATAGATCAAGAATCAGCCTCCAACTTGTACACAAAACGCATCCTCCTAAAACCTGAAAGCCTTTTACAGGACACTACTCATCCTGGTGGGATAATAAAATTGATCTGAATCTGAGAGAAACGAGTCCTTCATTTAAGTACATCACAAGATGTATTCCCATTGGTCAGAAGAGAGCAGTTCTTAGTGAGCATGTAAAAAGAACATATAGGTAGAGTGGTAAAATACGCCCTACGTGGAGCCAACGTTGAAGAGAACAGCTATGAGTTAGCATGATCCTGATGTTAGCTCACCCTTTTGAAAATGAAAGCACCAGAGCACGCAATGCTTTCCGAATGAATATACGATTTGACAAATCATTTACTCAAGGCAGTCATGGAAATCCAAAATCGTTGAATGAGCACTCAAGTAATCTTGAAGCTTGAAGCACTGGCCCCAGATGTGGAAAGCAGCACGGTTCGCGCTGAACTACTTCGGCTGTTAACTACGAGACTTCAAAGACAAGAGGCATGAAGTTCAGCAACAACACGTTTAGTGACAAGAGATTGTTATAGAAGTTGCGCCAAGCCCAAGCTATCAGTGGCATGACTGTGCGACAACCAATGAACGATAATCACGCTAGTGACTTTGACATTGTGTGGGGTAGACTGATAGCCAACCAGCCTAATAATGCTTTTTGGAAGATACAAGCATGAAGGGAGATATCTGATTGCTACCAGTAGTTGCGGTATGACCGCCAATGAATTAACATTTATGAACATGCTTTGAGTGATGAGAAAATAGGCGTACTGAGCTCAAGCAGCACGAATGAAATATTCCCCACTGAAAAAAATGATTTGATAAAATAACAGTGCTATTACAAAGCACCACTTTAAGGTAAAGCTACAACAAAGACAACAAAAGTAACCTACGCAATTAGCCACGATAGGCAAAGGTATGTCCATGTATCTGAACAGAGAGGATGTGGATGAGTCTGCTGTGAACCTTCTGCTGTAAGACGTAAGTGAGAGAACCATTGGTGAATAACAATTGGTGGGAAGTTTAGCAAGCGCTAAAGTTGCATTATTCAGCTGTGCTCATTGGCCATAGGGTAATAGGTGATTGACATTCTGCACGTGTCTAATTGATATAGTAAAAGTGACATGACACTGTGCTGTTGATGAGAACATATCGACAACGGTTATAAATTCCTGCTGGGCCCATGGAAAGGAAACAATGTGAATATGTCATGCTTACGGGAGGAAGGAGCAAGCCATTCAGACTGCCTTACTGATTGAACCTACTCTATCAACCTCATTACCCACCAGCCACACTGTCTCTATTTTTCAGGATCTTAGTGCACACAGAAAACTGCTCTTAACAAACTTAACCTATTAGCCTGTTTGTGCAAACTCATGATGCATTTGTCAAAAACTGCAACTGTTGCGTTTTTCTTTTTCTTGAGGTGAAGGAAAAGGCATTAGGCCCTTAAGCAGAGGTCGTAATGTTGAGTTGTGTGGTTTTTAATGGAAATGCCCAGCGCTGTTGTCAGGGTTCGAGACACATCACCTTGAACTTCCGCCAGGCTGGCTCCCATGATGCATTGCGGTGTCAGGGAAGCGTTGTAAGAAGTGGATCTTCACACTGAAATGTTCCGGCTGAGGAGGCATGCTGGGGCCATGCTGAGTGCACTCCGTCCCTGTCCTTACTTAATGTCTCCCATCTTTCTTCTGGGGATCCATTAAACAGCGTGGAGAAATGTATTTCTTTTTTTAAACATAGCCATTTAAGTCGCTAAGCTTAAAGTCCTCAACCTGCTCAGCAGCCTCTAACCTGGAATCATGAATCATCTCTTTATGACTTCATACTATTGTGTGTGTGGGTGTCCATGAGTGGGCATGGTTATGTGAATGTGAGCACATTCATAGATATTGAATTCCACTCTCTTGGAAAACCTTTTTAAATAATAGATCCCACTGGGCACAGATGGCAATTCAATGTCTATTCCATGTTGGTTCAACGTCACTTCATTGAAACTACGTGGAAACAACATTGATTAAACCAGTGTACCCAATGAGATCCTTCCGGATATTATATTGAATGTTTTCCAACTGAAAACTCTGTAGATCAACATAATTTCTAATAGAAAATAAAAGCATCTCCTGTTCGTGCTGCGTTCAAGCAGAGAGGAAGACATGTTCTGGTTTACCTTTACCTCCAGAACGCATAGGTGCTGATAAAGTGTTGGCATGACTCCACAACACTGTTGTCTACTTGAAGATGTGCCTAAGTCAACCAGTTGGGATTCACAATGTACCCTGCCTCCCCCCATGCTGTTGAAATAGACTTTAGAGTAGTGAGATAAAATAAAGCCCCCCAAAGACAAACATGGCTTGTAAGGGATCACACATCTTCTACTGCTCTGTAAACACCATTCAAAAGACGACGTTCAGTTGGATTCGTTTTTTACTCTGTGTTTCTCTCTTACACTGTGTGAAACATCCCCCTGAAATGCAGTTACCAAGTTCAGATAGATTCTAACTCATTAGAGATTCTGAGTGAAATTGACTCACACAGGTGCTGTCTCCTGTAGCTGGAAGGCAGGCTGGGGTCATCATAGAACAGAATTGTTTCATGTCTGTTAATGATGGAAAGTCTACAGTATGTTACAGTGAGTCAGTGGTAAACCTATCATAGTGTTCCTAGTTTACTTAGACCATGTACTGGCCATCGGTGGGTGTATACAGATTCTATACACACTCATGATTCTGTCGAGCTGCACTAATATTCTCTTTACAAAGTTTCTCTGAGGACCCTGTGTAAATCCAAACTTTTTTCATCTAAGACTAAGTTGCTCTTTCATACTTGGGAATTTATTGCATTCTGTGAAGCATCTTTAGGGGATTGGGCTCCACAATGATTAACTAATCCAATTTTTATAAGAGTGGAAACAAGCAAAGATGATTGGGAATCGCCTGATTAATTTAAAGAATGAATATGTATGCTTGATAGTAGGAGATTAATACCACTCCTGATGAAAACCAACAGCAGTACACCACAGGCTTATGTTGTCTTACATTATGTATGTACTCTATAATCTAATACTGTGCTAATATCTAAGCATCATATTTGACAGATACTTCTGTTGAACCTTGTTCCTATTTGGGCCGCATAGTGTAAAAATAGAACACCAACCAATATCACAACTAGCTACTCCACACAGTGTATGTAATTGGGTATTGTCTGTATGTGTGTTTATTGACCAATGCCGTTTACTGACCAGGGGACTCGGACTATCCCTTTCACTATACATGTCAGCCTTGATCACTGTTCAAGGCTGCTACTTCAGTACAGCACTGACCACTGATCCACAGCACTAAAACACAAATAAAACAAAAATAAGGAAAGGTTATACACCCAGTATCAGCCCCCATGACATAATCTCTACTTGTCCTGATGTCTCTCTAACTAAAGTCTGTGGTGACACAGAAAGGAGAGGATAGTGACACTGCTGCCTGGTACAAGGGGAAAATGTACACCTGCCACCCCCCACTCCCATCTCACCCCCCTCTGGCCCTGGATGATAACTGGCATCTAATTTCTGACTAGCCCGTTCCATTGTCCCATAGCAGCCACTGATCTGGCTTATCAGTCTTGCCACTCAGGGAGACTGACAGCCAATCCATGCCCTCGCTCCCCTGTGGTGACAGGAGAATATGCCCGCCGTCCAAATGATAATGATATTAACAGTGATGGCTGAGACATGGTCTGTCCAACCCAGGGCCAGGCTGGGCTCTCTATCAGGGCTGTGCTGTGTCTCACAGAAGGCTGCCATACGTGTGTCAGGGATTAGAACTGGGCTGCATGATTGCTCCACTAGCTCAGAGATATCTGTTTGTCTGGGAATGTCTGTCTGTAGCTGGGGTGAAATGGTCTATGTCTGTGTGAGAGAAGAGAGTGATAGAGAGGGGCAGGAGGGAATCTGGGGTTAGGACCACTTCAAATGCCTTCTTTGTTTCTGCCTGAATCCTTTGTGCTGACAAAGATATCCAAATACATCAGATTTGGTATTTTCCTTGGGTATAACCTATCAAAGTAGATAAGAGAGTCAATACATTTGGCTTAGCCTTCCCTTTCTCTATCATATTCAGACAAGAGAAGCCATTTGGCATGAGAGTCCATTGGTCATGGTAGGAGACCATGGGGTGTATAACAATTATTTTACATAATTGTGTATGAAGAGATCTGCAATCCATGGATCTCATCATGTCATTTAGATGTTGAGATGAATAGGTAACCTCTCATTTTACCAGACTCTCAGACAGACATAAGCTGAACAAAATGTGTTTTAGCACCACAATTGTCACAGAACACGTCAACTTTGTTTACATATCACAGATGACAAGAACACTCACTTGGATATAATGTCCTCCAAAATGGGACGCATTAGCTCATCACACCATTGACGTAGCCACGGACGCTAAAAGTTAATTGAATCCCATTGTGACGCATGGGGGGACATGATTTGGCAGGCGGACAGTATGCGGCATGATCGGACCTCCTGAAAATGGCTAGAGTGTATGAACACTTGAGTGGATTGTTCGTCCTTCAGGTCTGAAGCATGGAGAGGAGAACAGAAGACACCTCTTCAGGGAGCACTGAAGGGTCACCATTCAAATAGCTCATAGCCTTTTGGTCTCTCTAGTTTTCAAATACAGACCTACCACCAACAACTTAGTCATTCTGTACCATTTCATGAAGTTACACATTTTATTTGGATGATACCACAAGTTCACATTTCAAGGGATGTGACTAAGCATCTCTACAGGCTATCCATTCGTAAAATGAGTAATGTATATGTAAGTATCCGTGGATAGTCAAAAAGCTTTATTTCTGAACTTTGTTCTAACATAATTTACATACTCTGTGCCTAGAGGGTGTTTAGACTAAATCTCAAACTAAATCATATTAAGGTTGTTGTCTTCCTTCCATGTTGTCACTCTTTTAGTGGAGCTCTTAAGGGCATTCCCACTGAGCACTTTTACACTACATGGTGGCAAACTGTAGCCAGTGGTGTAAAGTACTTATGTAAAAATACTTTAAAGTACTACTTAAGTAGTTTTTGGGGTATCTGTGCTTTACTTTACTATTTATATTTTTGACTACTTTTACTTCACTACATTCCTAAAGAAAGTATGTTATTTTTACTCCATACAAAGATAGAGGTGAAGGGTAGAAGAGAAGTGAGTGAATGAGGAGAGAGCGAAAGAGAGAGAGGGGGCCAAAGGAGAGAGTTGAAGAGAAAGGAGTGGAAAGAAAGGAGAAGGACCTGAGCCTAGCTCATCATGCTGGCCTCATCTCAGATGAGTAGACTTGAAACTTCTCAGATGAAGTTTCAAGTCTACTGCAGCGCCATCTCTTGACTGGCTGCATCACCGCTTGGTATGGTAACTGCTTGGCATCCGGCGACAAGGTGCTACAGAGGGTGGGGCCAATGTCCCTGCCTTCCATGACCTCTATACCAGGCGGTGTCAGAGCAAGGCTCGGAAAATTGTCAAAGACCCCAGCCACCCAAGCCATAGACTGTTCACACTGCTACTGCACGGCAAGTACTGGAGCGCCAAGTCTGTGATCAAAAGGCCCCTGAACAGCTTCTACCCTCAAACCATAAGTCAGCTGAACAGTTAATCACATGGCTACCCAGACTATTTGCCTTGACCCTTTTTTGCACTGACGCTATACACACATACACTTGACTCTGTCCACACTCCAACACACACACACACACACACACACACACACCCTAGTGCTACTCTGTTTGTCTATCCTTATTGCCTAGTCACTTTTACCCCTACCTACATGTACATATTACCTCAACTACCTTGTACCCCTGCACATTGGCTCTGCACAACAACTCCTTTTATACAATATAGTTAATGTATAACTATTTTACATTTTTCTTTGCTAATTTTCTTACTTTTTAACTCTGCATTGTTGGGAAAGGGCTTGTAACTAATCATTTCACAGTAAAGTTCACACCTGTTGTGTTTGTCGCATGTGACAAATAAAATGGATTTGATTTGAAGTGAAGTGAGAGTAGAAAAGCTGCATTTTAGCCCCAGTCCCTAGGAACGGTTGAAACACTCTTTCACTAGACGTGACTTTCTAGCAGTGGTGTAAAGTACTTTAGTAAAAATACTTTAAAGTACTACTTAAGTCATTTTTTGGGGTACCTGTACTTTACTATTTATATTTTTGACTACTTTTAATTCACTACATTACTTAAGAAAATATTGTTGTTTTTACTCCACACATTTTCCTCGACGCCCAAAAGTACTCCTTACATTTTGAATGCTTAGCAGGACAGAAATGGTCCAATTCATACGCTTATCAAGAGAACATCCCTGGTCACCCCTACTGCCTCTGATCTGGCGACTCACTAAACACAAATGCTTTGTTTCTGAATGTTGGTGTGTGTCCCTGGCTAGCCATAAATTTAAAAAACACTAACAATTGTGCCAACTGGTTTGCTTAATATAAGGAATTTGAAATAAGTATTAAAATGATAAATTAAGTATATTTTAAACCAAATACTTTTAGACTTTCACTGAACTAGTATTTTACTGGGTGACTTTCACTTTTACTTAAGTCATTTTCTATTAAGGTATCTTTACTTTTACTCAAGTATGACAATTGGGTACTTTTTCCACCACTGCCTTTAGAAGGTTTTGAATAGGGTTGCAAAGGGAAAGTATATTACTGGAAACTTTCTAAACGAGCAGAATTTTAGTAAACTTTTAAGTATCTTTGGAATTTATCAGATGGCCTTATTATCTCTGGCCCTCTGTGTGACCATATCACATGTCAAATGTATAAAATAATAAAATAAGATGATTTTAAAATAAAAAATTGAATGACAAAGCTGTAAAACAAGGTCATATCTACAGTTGAAGTCAGAAGTTTACATACACTTAGGTTGGAGTCAATAAAACTCGTTTTTCAACCACTCCACAAATTTCTTGTTAACAAACTATAGTTTTGGCAAGTCGATTAGGACATCTACTTTGTGCATGACACAAGTAATTTTTCCAACAATTGTTTACAGACAGATTATTTCACTGTATCACAAATCCAGTGGGTCAGAAGTTTACATACACTAAGTTGAATGTGCCTTTAAACAGCTTTGAAAGTTCCAGAATATGATGTCATGGCTTTAGAAGTTTCTGATAGGCTAATTGACTGCATTTGAGTCAATTGGAGGTGTACCTGTGGATGTATTTCAAGGCTTTCATTACTTGACATAATGGGAAAATCAAAAGAAATCAGCCAAGACCGCAGAAAAAAGTTGTAGACCTCCACAAGGCTGGTTCATCCTTGGGAGCAATTTCCAAATGCCTGAAGGTACCACATTCATCTGTACAAACAGTAGTAAGCAAGTATAAACACCATGGGTCTACGCAGCCGTCATACTGCTCAGGAAGGAGAAGGGTTCTGTCTCCTAGAAATGAACGTACTTTAGTGCGAAAAGTGCAAATCAATCCCACAACAACAGCAAAGGACCTTGAAGATGCTGGAGGAAACAGGTATAAAAGTATATATATCCACAGTAAAACGAGTCCTATAACGACGTAACCTGAAAGGTCGCTCAGCAAGGAAGAAGCCGCTGCTCCAAAACCGGCATAAAAAAGCCAGACTATGGTTTGCAACTGTACATGGGCACAAATATCGTACTTTTTGGAGAAATGTCCTCTGGTCTGATGAAAAAAAAGAGAACTGTTTGGCTATAATGACCATCGTTATGTTTGGAGGAAAAAGGTGGATGATGCAAGCCGAAGAATACCATCCATGGTGCACTTCAAAATTGATGGCTTCATGAGGGAGGAAAATTATGTGGATATATTGAAGCAACTTCTCAAGACAACATTCAGGAAGTTAAAGCTTGGTCGCAAATGGGTCTTCCAAATGGACAATGACCCCAAGCATACTTCCAAAGTTGTGACAAAATGGCTTAAGGACAAAGTCAAGGTATTGGAGTGGCCATCACAAAGCCCTGACCTCAATCCTATAGAAAATGTGTGGGCAGAACTGAAAAAGCGTGTGCGAGCAAGGAGGCCGACACACCTGACTCAATTCACCCAATTTATTGTGAGAAGCTTGTGGAAGGCTACCCAAAACGTTTGACCCATGTTAAACAATTTAAAGGCAATGCCACCAAATACTAATTGAGTGTATGTAAACTTCTGACCCACTGGGAATGTGATGAAAGAAATAAAAGCTGAAATAAATAATTCTCTACTATTATTCTGACATTTGACATTCTTAAAATAAAGTGGTGATCCTAACTGACCTAAGAAAGGGAATTTTTACTAGGATTAAATGTCAGGAATTGAAAAGGAAAAACTGAGTGTAAATGTATATGACTTCAACTGTATGTACCATCAACTCAGTGAGTACCAAGTGTTTATTTTTAGGGTTTCAGCATGAAATATCCAATTGTTTTTACACACTTATTTATTTTACTATGTCAATATATCTTTGTTGTAAATGTTTTGCTGCCAGACAGCACTTGAGAAAATAAGTCAATAGTTGGAAGAGGTACAGAGTTCATTGTTGATTAGATGCTTTTTTCATTAATTTGGCTATTTTCTCTTGAACAATATGGTCTATCCACTAGAAACTCATGAACACGGATTAAACATTTTTAAAAAGTTATTCAAGTATGAATTACCAAAGTTACCATAAATTGCCATATATTACCTGTTAATTACCAAAATGACCAAAGATTCCGGTATGAGGGCACAAGGCGAGACCCAGATGCAGACACAGGAGGCAGATGGTTTGAGTCTTTGATATTTATTAATAATCCAAAAGGGGTAGGCAAGAGAATGGTCATGAGCAGGCAAAAGGTCAAAACCGGTTCAGAGTCCAGGAGGTACAGTGGGGCAGGCAGGCTCGAGGTCAGGGCAGGCAGAATGGTCCAGAAAACAGGCAAGGGTCAAAACCGAGAGGACTAGCGAAAGAGAATAGAAAAGGCAGGAGAACGGCAAAAACCACGCTGGTTGACTTGGAACATACAAGACAATCTGGCACAGACAGACAGAAAACACAGGTTTAAATACCCAGGGGATAATGGGGAAGATGGGTGACACCTGGAGGAGGTGGAGACAAGCACAAGGACAGGTGAAACAGATCAGGGTGTGACATCAGGTAACCTTGGTAAATTAGCGGTAGCTTTGCAACCCTAGTTGTGTGATGTAGAACTTCTTCTTTGTGTGCCTGTCTTTTCCATGAGGTTAAGGAAAGAGTTGGCAGTAGTTTGTACATCATATTCTCAAATAGGGCTATCCTCTGAATACCACTCCTACCTTGTCACAACACAACGGATTGGCTCAAACGCATTAAGAAGGAAAGAAAGTCCACAAGTCCACAAATGAACTTTCAACAAGGCACACCTGTTAATTGAAATGCATTCCAGGTGACTACCTCATGAAGCTGGTTGAGAGAATGCCAAGAGTTTGCAAAGCTGTCATCAAGGCAAAGGGTGGCTACTTTGAAGAATCTAAAATCTAAAATGTATTTAGATTTGTTTAAAACTTTTTTGTTGGTTACTACATGATTCCATATGTGTTATTTCATAGTTTTGATGTCTTCACTATTATTCTACAATGTTGAAAATAGTAAAAAAATAAAGAAAAACCCTTGAATGAGTAGGTGTGTCCAAACTTTTGGCTGGTACTGAATGTGTGCGGTGTGTTTGTGGACGCACGTCCACGTGTAGGGGTGGTTGGGAGTCAGTGGTGTTAAGAGTGAGGATAGGTTATTATTGAGCAGTACTTCTAAAGCAGGTATATTGTTCAGAGTATAAAGTACAGCTTGTAAATGTTTGATGTTTGGCTACAGTATATGATGCAGTGTCGTTGAGAATAGATGTTATTTCACTCTCTAGATAAATGCAATGGCTAGAGCCAATGTAACTGTGTTAACTTAATCACATTTGAAAGGCAATGGCAGTTTTATGTACCATATGTTCAGCTGAAGTGTATCTATGGGAACAGCTTGAGCTGGAGCTCTTCAAATGTAATAATAGTGCAGGTATGCTCATTAACTTCCTTGGCCCATGTATGTAGGAGAGAGATGGGGTGTGTATGCGTGTGTGTGTGTGCACATGTGAATGAGTCTGCGCACAAACTATTTTAGGTGTTCATTCTGTCTGAAGGATGCACATCAATCAGATGAGATAAGCAGCTTTCATAAGCAAGCTGACTGGGTAAGAGAGAGAACTGCTGAAAGATTAATAAGATTTTTATTTTGCACCTGGGAATAATTATATTTTAGCATGTAGGAGAATATTTTCTCTCAACGTACTGCTAGCTACCCAGATGTGAATAAGTAGCATGCACTGTTCAAATGAATCATCCTATCAAAAGTAGTGTATCAAACTAGAGTAATAACGATACAAGTTCAAGCATAGGATCTTTCTTTGGGGGCTTTTCAATTGTTTTTGTGAAGTCAAATCAAATCAAATGTATTTATATAGCCCTTTGTACATCAGCTGATATCTCAAAGTGCTGTACAGAAACCCAGCCTAAAACCCCAAACAGCAAGCAATGCAGGTGTAGAAGCACGGTGGCTAGGAAAAACTCCCTAGAAAGGCCAAAACCTAGGAAGAAACCTAGAGAGGAACCAGGCTATGTGGGGTGGCCAGTCCTCTTCTGGCTGTGCGAGATTATAACAGAACATGGCCAAGATGTTCAAATGTTCATAAATGACCAGCATGGTCGAATAATAATAAGGCAGAACAGTTGAAACTGGAGCAGCAGCACGGTCAGGTGGACTGGGGACAGCAAGGAGTCATCATGTCAGGTAGTCCTGGGGCATGGTCCTAGGGCTCAGGTCCTCCGAGAGAGAGAAAGAAAGAGAGAATTAGAGAGAGCATATGTGGGGTGGCAGTCCTCTTCTGGCTGTGCCGGGTGGGGATTATAACAGAACATGGCCAAGGGCTCAGGTCCTCCGAGAGAGAGAAAGAAAGAGAGAAAGAGAAAATTAGAGAGAGCACACTTAAATTCACACAGGACACCGAATAGGACAGGAGAAGTACTCCAGATATAACAAACTGACCCTAGCCCCCCGACACAAACTACTGCAGCATAAATACTGGAGGCTGAGACAGGAGGGGTCAGGAGACACTGTGGCCCCATCCGAGGACACCCCCGGACAGGGCCAAACAGGAAGGATATAACCCCACCCACTTTGCCAAAGCACAGCCTCCACACCATCTTCAACCACCAACTTAACATCCTGAGACAATGCCGAGTATAGCCCACAAAGATCTCCGCCACGACACAACCCAAGGGGGGAGGGGGGGCGGGGGGGGGGGGGGGGGGGGGGGGCCCAGACAGGAAGATCACATCAGTGACTCAACCCACTCAGGTGACGCACCCCTCCCAGGGACGGTATGAAAGAGCCCCAGTAAGCCAGTGACTCAGCCCCTGTAATAGGGTTAGAGGCAGAGAATCCCAGTGGAAAGAGGGGAACCGGTCAGATTATGCCAGCCAGCAGAAAGAGAAAGAACAACACTGTCTGTAGAAAGACGCACTGTCCCTTTAAGAGTCTACACCTCTGCTGTGATGTCACAGCTCCTTAGGGGAATAGTGTTGTCTCCTCAGGGACTAAAGTGACATGGCACTGTGTGTTTGCTGTCAGCTCAATCTATGATGCCACAGAGATGTCACAAAGCACTTTCCATTAGGACAAATGAACAGCTGCTCTGCTGTACTCTCTCCCTGCATGGCTGTCTCTCTGTCAGACCAACCAAATCAAACCACATTTAAATTTTAAGCCATTCTGTCTGACTGTCCGGGACCACTGTAAGTTTATCTCTCTTTTCTGTGGTCTGTCAGATGATGGGGGGGATGGTGGGCTGCCGAGTAGGAGGGGTGGTGGAGGTGTAAAAAGATGAGTATGATGAGTGTGTGACGGTATAGTTTTATCACTGTGAGCAGAGAGCGGGAGAGGGAGAGAGAGATTTTCTTTCTCCTCTTCACTCCACTTATTAACGTTAATGCAGGATGAGCAGCCAATCGCCATATCCTAATCACATGTGGAGAGGAAGGCCAGGGACAGACCGACAGGCAGTGGTCATTGACAGCACATAGAGTGGATATCTCAACAAAGGCAATACATTTAGGGTCGTTGGCTTCCAACAGGCTCATAGTGCCAGCTGGCGTAGAATGATTGGAAAAGTTAAAAAGAAATAGGAAGTCATTTCCAAAGTGGTGTTAATGAGGTTTGATATTGACCCCCTGCTCCCATTATATCCCCATATTAGATCAATATGCATTGTCAGCAACAAGTGGGAAATGCACAGTGAGATATGCCAGGCCATTTTCATAGTAAACAAGAAGTATGCATTGTATGATGGCCCTAAAGACAATCTCTGCCCACTGGACACAGACATCAGTACAACGTTTAGTTTTTGAAAAATATTGAGGTTAAAATTTGGGTGAAAGAAATATGAAATTCCCTTACGTTGATTCCTTTTTTCAAATCCAATCAGTTTTCCACATTGATTCAACGTCATCACATTGATTTTCTTTGTTGCGATGACGTGGAAACAACGTTGATTCAGCCAGTGGGTGGATTTAAGAGTGGCTGCTTCCTCCCTCCTTCACCTGTTGATGGTCTGTTGAACTACAGTTGTGTCAGGTTGCAGGCGGGGGGACATTGTTATTGTGATGGGCCCATATCATATGAAATGGGTAGTGCTAGTGTTCACCACAGAGCTGTCAAACTGTTATTAGCAGGTCAACTCAATGGGATCATCCAGTCAGCTGATATGAGTCCCAATATGACAGCTGGTGAATGTATGGCTCTAATCCCTAGCAGGCAGTTAAGTTAAATCAGAGGGTGTATGTGTTTCTCCTCTGGCCTGCATTGAACTGCCCTGGTTTGGCCTCTACTGACCTGGTCATCCCTTCACTGTGTGTTAACAGAGCTCCCTTGCTCTATAATTGGTTCTGGGGCTGGCTCTGGGTCTGTTTGTCTCTCTCTCCGATATACACAAGAACACACACACACACCACAAGAACACAAAACAAGAACCCAGGGTCACGCACACGCACGTGCACACACACACCCTGTCTGTGTGTGTATGACACACCAGGGCCAGTCTGAGTTAGTGGTTATTTCCCTCATCCTCTCACACCGCTGGTTACTTTGTGTCCTCAGAGGTATTGGGGTCTTATCAGTAGCAGGGCAGGGGCTCAGTGGTAACGGGCGACAGAGATTGAATACATCCTTCTGACCGCATGGCTGCTTGAGATGATTAAATGAAACCCGAATGGCCAGTGATCTTTCTCTGTGTGTGTGTGTGTGTGCGCAACAATTTGTCCTCCTCAAATCTTTCAATGCACCTTGAAGAAGGATCCCAAAAACCTGTTTACTATTCGTAGAGGCCGTTTCAAAGTATCACTGGAGGAGTGTGGCTATCCATTTACTCCTGCAACAAAATCACCACACTATTTAAGCAGAAGAATATTCAAGGCAGCTCATTATTAGAATTATTCAGGGATCCCTGATCAGTGGGACATCCCTGATTCCGTGCTCTGTCTGTGGTAATGGCTTTTGTGGGTTGTCTTATGCCTGTGGAATGGGAACGTTCCCTCTCCGCGGTGCACCGCACAGCCGCAGCGCTACGATCCACGGGGGTTCTTGGGGAGGGAGGGAGGCTGAGGTCTGGTCTGCAGCTACAGCAGCCTGCTATCCTGCTAATCAGCGTGTAAGTAGTGTGTAACTGTTGTAATCACAGGGGGAAAGCAGCCATAGAACAGGATGTCATGGTGCTTAGCAACAGGCCATGTTCCCTCCCATTGAGGATGCCGTTTGAGGTTTAACATTAGAATAGGGTTAGGTTTGTAAACTAGCTGTGTTACCCCAGGTATATTTTTCTTTCCCTCTTTTTCTCTGTTTCTTTTTCTTCCTTTCTCTCCTTTAGAAGAACATTTTGCTGCTGTCCTCTGTAGCCTAAATGACTGAGTTGTGTAAAGTTTGTTTTTGAAAGGGCTCTATTCCAACAACCAATGCATGGTGTTGGGAAGAGCGAGCGGTAATCTGTGACCCAAAATACCATCCTGACAGAAAACACCATCATCTGGAACACGGCACTGTCCTTAAACAGGGCGTTGTGTGCCTGATAGATTACTCTGTAAACTGTGATACAATAATGGTCCTGACAGAGAGAGAGGGAATTGCTTTCGGCTAGATGCATTAAGGCTCCTAGAGTATTCCTCTGCTTCACAATGCACACTACAACAAAGTGGCTGCCAAGCAGAATACATTCCTGATATGAATCAGATTAAGGGTTCTCTACAACAATAGGGTAGGAGTGACAATGAGAAACAAATGGAGATTCTGTGGGAAGGGCATAGGATAGAGCTCACTTGCATGCATGCACGTCTGTATTTCTTTCGTTCCACACAAACTAGTTTTTAGAGTCCTGCTGACTTACATATAAAACATTGATTGCTGCTGCTGCTGCTTCACTCCAGATAGCCTCAGTGCTGCTTCACTCAAGGATAGCCTCAGTGCTGCTTCACTCCAGATAGCCTCAGTGCTGCTTCACTCCAGACAGTCTCAGTGCTGCTTCAGCCCGGACAATCTCAGTGCTGCTTCACCCTGGACAATCTCAGTGCTGCATCACCCTGGACAGCCTCAATGCTGCTTCAGCCCGGACAGTCTCAGTGCTGCTTCACCCGGTCAGTCTCAGTGCTGCTTCACCCCGGACAGCCTCAGTACAGCCCTCAGACTGCTTAACCTGGCATTCACAGACACATAGTCTGCATCCCAAATGGCACCTTTTGTACCCTGGTCAAAAGTAGTGCACTATAAAGGGAATAGGGTGGGGATCACTTGATGATGATTATGGTTTTACACCAATGTCACAACATACACTGAGTGTACAAAACATTAACACCTTCCTAATATTTAGTTGTTAAAGGTGTTAAAAGCGTTCCACAGGGATGCTGGCCCATGTTGACTACAATGTTTTCCACAGTTGTGTCAAGTTGGTTGGATGTCAGTTGGGTGGTGGACTATTCTTGATACACATGGGAATCTGTTGAGCGTGAAATACCAGCATTGCAGTTCTTGACACAAACTGGTGTGCCTGGCACCTACTACCATACCGCATTCAAAGGCACTTAAATATTTTGTCTTGCCCATTCACCCTCTGAAAGGCACACATACACAATCCATGTCTCAATTGTCTGAAGGCTTAAAACATCTTCTTTAACCTGCCTTCTTCTACATGATTGAAGTGGATTTAACAAGTGACATCAATAAGGGATCATAGTGTAGCTTTCACCTGGTCAGTCACCTGGTCAGTTCTAATTTTAATTTGGGACACAGTGTCAGTGCCCCCTGACCACATACTCTGAGTCAAAAAAGTGAATGCAAAAAAGGTCAATGCAGATACTCCAGCTAGCTATTTGGTTAACGATTTAACATACTATTTAGCAGTCTTATGGCTTGCGGTTAGAAGCTGTTCAGGTTCCTGTTGGTTCCAGATTTGGTACAACGGTACAGCTTGCCGTGCGAGAACAGTCTATGACTTGGGTGGCTGGAGTATTTGAACATTTTTAGGGCCGTCCTCTGACACCTCCTGGTGTAGAGGTCCTGGATAGCATGGAGCTCGGCCCCATGATGTACTGGGCCGTACGCACTACTCTCTGTAATGCCTTGCGGTCGGATGCCAAGCAGTTGCCATACCAAGCAGTGATGCAGCCAGTCAAGATGCTCTCAATGGTGCTCTGTATAACCTTTTGAGGATCTGAGGGCCCATGCCAAGTCTTTTCAGCCTCCTGAGGGTGAAGAGGCGTTGTCTTGCCCTCTTCACGACTGTGTTGGTGTGTGTGGACCATGATAGAGCCTTCGTGATGTGGACACTTGAAGCTCTTGAACCGCTCCAGAGAGAGGAGGGAGAGGAGTTTGACACTGGATTCAACTCAATAGCACTTGAGAGATGTAAATGATGTAAGTGAGATAAAACGTTATGCTTTTAATAGCCTCTAGATGTGAGTCACATTCGAGAGGAGCGGGATTCAGACTGGGCTGTCATGTACTGTCATGTTGTCTTGTCTCTGTCCTTTCCCTTCACCCTGTCTCCCTCTGCTGGTCGTGTTAGGTTACCTTTTCTCCCCCGCTTTCCCCCAGCTGTCCCTTGTCTCCTCTAACTACCCATTCACCCCGTTCCCCACCTGTTCCCTTTTTCCCTCTGATTAGGTCCCTATATCTCTCTCTGTTTCTGCTCCTGTCCTTGTCGGATTCTTGTTTGTTTGTGTCATTCATGCCTGAACCAGACTGTCGTCATGTTTGCTGTAACCTTGTCCTGTCCTGTCAGAATCTGCCGGTCCATCTGAGCCTACCTATGTTTGGTAATTAAAGAAGCTCTGTTTAAGTTGATTCGCTTTTGGGTCCTCATTCACGCACCGTAACAGAAGAATCCGACCAAGAATGGACCCAGCGACTTCGGATCCTCTCCACTCAGCCGTCGAGATCCAGGGAGCGATGCTAGGCAGACACAAGCAGGAATTGTCTGCTGCTCGACATGCCGTTGAGACCCTGGCCACCCAAGTCTCCAACCTCACAGAACAGGTTCACCATCTCCGCCTCGATCCACCGGCCACTTCCAGGGCTTTCGAATCTCCGGAGCCCAGAATCAATAACCCGCCGTGTTACTCTGGGGAGCCCACTGAATGCCGCTCGTTCCTCACCCAGTGTGATATTGTGTTTTCTCTCCAGCCCAACACTTACTCCAGGAGCACTGCTCGTGTCGCCTACGTCATATCTCTCCTTATTGGACGGGCTCGTGAGTGGGGCACGGCAATCTGGGAGGCAAGGGCTGAGTGTATTAACCAGTATCAAGACTTTAAGGAGGAGATGATACGGGTTTTTGATCGATCTGTTTTTGGGGAGGAGGCTTCCAGGGCCCTGTCTTCCCTATGTCAAGGCAATCGATCCATAACAGACTACTCTATTGAGTTTCGCACTCTTGCTGTCTCCAGTGGCTGGAACGAGCCGGCCTTGCTCGCTCGTCTTCTGGAGGGTTTCCGCGCAGAGGTAAAGGATGAGATTCTCTCCCGGGAGGTTCCTTCCAGCGTGGATTCCTTGATTGAACTCGCTATTCGCATTGAGCGACGGGTTGATCTTCGTCACCGAGCTCGTGGAAAGGAGCTCGCGCTCTCCGTCGCCTCCCTCTCCGCATCACTACCATCTTCCTCTGCCGGCTCGGGTGCTGAGCCCATGCAGCTGGGAGGTATCCGCATCTCGACTAAGGAGAGGGAACGGAGAATCACCAACCGCCTCTGTCTCTATTGCGGTTCCGCTGGTCATTTTGTCACTTCATGTCCAGTAAAAGGCCAGAGCTCGTCAGTAAGCGGAGGGCTACTGGTGAGCGCTACTACTCCTGTCTCTCCTTCAAGATCCTGCACTACCTTGTCGGTCCATCTACGCTGGACCGGTTCGTCAGCTTCCTGCAGTGCCTTAATAGACTCTGGGGCGGAGGGCTGTTTTATGGACGAGACCTGGGCTCGGGAACATGACATTCCTCTCAGACAGTTAAAGGAGCCCACGGCCTTGTTCGCCCTGGATGGTAGTCCTCTCCCCAGGATTCAGCGTGAGACGCTACCTTTAACCCTCACTGTTTCTGGTAATCATAGTGAAACCATTTCTTTTTTAATTTTTCGTTCACCTTTTACACCTGTTGTTTTGGGCCATCCCTGGCTAGTTTGTCATAATCCTTCCATTAATTGGTCTAGTAATTCTATCCTCTCCTGGAACGTCTCTTGTCATGTGAAATGTTTAATGTCTGCTATCCCTCCTGTTTCCTCTGTCTCTTCTTCACAGGAGGAGCCTGGTGATTTGACAGGGGTGCCGGAGGAATATCACGATCTGCTCACGGTGTTCAGTCGGTCCAGGGCCACCTCTCTTCCTCCACACCGGTCGTATGATTGTAGTATTGATCTCCTTCCGGGAACCACCCCCCCCCGGGGTAGACTATACTCTCTGTCGGCTCCCGAACGTAAGGCTCTCGAAGATTATTTGTCTGTAGCTCTTGACGCCGGTACCATAGTCCCCTCCTCCTCTCCCGCCGGAGCGGGGTTTTTTTTTGTCAAGAAGAAGGACGGGTCTCTGCGCCCCTGCATAGATTATCGAGGGCTGAATGACATAACAGTGAAGAATCGTTATCCGCTTCCTCTTATGTCTTCAGCCTTCGAGATCCTGCAGGGAGCCAGGTTTTTCACTAAGTTGGACCTTCGTAACGCTTACCATCTCGTGCGCATCAGGGAGGGGGACGAGTGGAAGACGGCGTTTAACACTCCGTTAGGGCACTTTGAATACCGGGTTCTTCCTTTCGGCCTCGCTAACGCTCCAGCTGTCTTTCAGGCATTAGTCAATGATGTCCTGAGAGACATGCTGAACATCTTTGTTTTCGTTTACCTTGACGATATCCTGATTTTTTCACCGTCACTCCAGATTCATGTTCAGCACGTTCGACGTGTCCTCCAGCGCCTTTTAGAGAATTGTCTTTTTGTGAAGGCTGAGAAGTGCACGTTTCATGCCTCCTCCGTCACATTTCTCGGTTCTGTTATTTCCGCTGAAGGCATTAAGATGGATCCCGCTAAGGTCCAAGCTGTCATTGATTGGCCCGTCCCTAAGTCACGCGTCGAGCTGCAGCGCTTTCTCGGCTTCGCGAACTTCTATCGTCGTTTCATCCGTAATTTCGGTCAGGTGGCAGCTCCTCTCACAGCCCTTACTTCTGTCAAGACGTGCTTTAAGTGGTCCGTTTCCGCCCAGGGAGCTTTTGATCTCCTCAAGAATCGTTTTACATCCGCTCCTATCCTTGTTACACCTGACGTCTCTAGACAGTTCGTTGTCGAGGTTGACGCGTCAGAGGTGGGAGTGGGAGCCATCCTTTCTCAGCGCTCCCTCTCTGACGACAAGGTCCACCCATGCGCGTATTTTTCTCATCGCCTGTCGCCGTCGGAACGTAACTATGATGTGGGTAACCGCGAACTGCTCGCCATCCGGTTAGCCCTAGGCGAATGGCGACAGTGGTTGGAGGGGGCGACCGTTCCTTTTGTCGTTTGGACTGACCATAGGAACCTTGAGTACATCCGTTCTGCCAAACGACTTAATGCGCGTCAGGCGCGTTGGGCGCTGTTTTTCGCTCGTTTCGAGTTCGTGATTTCTTATCGTCCGGGCTCTAAGAACACCAAGCCTGATGCTTTGTCTCGTCTCTTCAGTTCTTCAGTAGCCTCCACTGACCCCGAGGGGATTCTCCCTGAGGGGCGTGTTGTCGGGTTGACTGTCTGGGGAATTGAGAGGCAGGTAAAGCAAGCACTCACTCAAACTCCGTCGCCGCGCGCTTGTCCTAGGAACCTTCTTTTCGTTCCCGTTCCTACTCGTCTGGCCGTTCTTCAGTGGGCTCACTCTGCCAAGTTAGCCGGCCACCCTGGCGTTCGGGGTACGCTTGCTTCCATTCGCCAGCGTTTCTGGTGGCCCACCCGGGAGCATGACACGCGTCGTTTCGTGGCTGCTTGTTCGGTCTGCGCGCAGACTAAGTCCGGTAACTCTCCTCCTGCCGGCCGTCTCAGGCCGCTTCCTATTCCCTCTCGACCGTGGTCTCACATCGCCTTAGATTTTGTCACCGGACTGCCTTCGTCAGCGGGGAAGACTGTTATTCTTACGGTTGTCGATAGGTTCTCTAAGGCGGCTCATTTCATTCCCCTTGCTAAGCTTCCTTCTGCTAAAGAGACGGCACAAATCATCATCGAGAATGTTTTCAGAATTCATGGCCTTCCGTCAGACGTCGTTTCGGACAGAGGTCCGCAATTCACGTCTCAATTTTGGAGGGAGTTTTGCCGTTTGATTGGGGCTTCCGTCAGTCTCTCTTCCGGCTTTCACCCCCAGTCTAACGGTCAAGCAGAACGGGCCAATCAGACTATTGGTCGCATCTTACGCAGTCTTTCTTTTCGCAACCCTGCGTCTTGGTCAGAACAGCTCCCCTGGGCAGAATACGCCCACAACTCGCTTCCTTCGTCTGCGACCGGGCTATCTCCTTTTCAGAGTAGCCTCGGGTACCAGCCTCCGTTGTTCTCATCTCAGTTCGCCGAGTCCAGCGTCCCCTCCGCTCAGGCTTTTGTCCAACGTTGCGAGCGCACCTGGAAGAGGGTCAGGTCTGCACTTTGCCGTTATAGGGCGCAGACTGTGAGAGCTGCTAATAAGCGTAGAACGAAGAGCCCTAGATATTGTCGCGGTCAGAGAGTTTGGCTCTCCACTCAGAACCTTCCCCTTAAGACGGCTTCTCGCAAGTTGACCCCGCGGTTCATTGGTCCATTCCGTATCTCTCAGGTCATTAATCCTGTCGCAGTGCGACTTCTTCTTCCGCGATATCTTCGTCGCGTCCACCCGGTCTTCCATGTCTCCTGTGTTAAGCCCGTTCTTCGCGCCCCCGCTCGTCTTCCCCCCCCCCCCCCCCATCCTTGTCGAGGGCGCACCTATCTACAGGGTCCGTAAAATCTTGGACATGCGTCCTCGGGGCCGTGGTCATCAGTACCTAGTTGACTGGGAGGGGTACGGTCCTGAGGAGAGGAGTTGGGTTCCCTCTCGGGACGTGCTGGACCGTGCGCTGATTGATGATTTCCTCCGTTGCCGCCAGGTTTCCTCCTCGAGTGCGCCAGGAGGCGCTCGGTGAGTGGGGGGGTACTGTCATGTACTGTCATGTTGTCTTGTCTCTGTCCTTTCCCTTCACCCTGTCTCCCTCTGCTGGTCGTGTTAGGTTACCTTTTCTCCCCCGCTTTCCCCCAGCTGTCCCTTGTCTCCTCTAACTACCCATTCACCCCGTTCCCCACCTGTTCCCTTTTTCCCTCTGATTAGGTCCCTATATCTCTCTCTGTTTCTGCTCCTGTCCTTGTCGGATTCTTGTTTGTTTGTGTCATTCATGCCTGAACCAGACTGTCGTCATGTTTGCTGTAACCTTGTCCTGTCCTGTCAGAATCTGCCGGTCCATCTGAGCCTACCTATGTTTGGTAATTAAAGAAGCTCTGTTTAAGTTGATTCGCTTTTGGGTCCTCATTCACGCACCGTAACATGGGCAACCTATCTTGAGAAACACCATACTTCCTCACTTGTCAGTCCCAAGTCCACTGAGGTGATGATGATGATGTTAATGATAAAATCCCTTATTTTTTTTAACCTAAAATCAAGGTTAAACCACTGTCCAACTGAAAGGGTGAACATGTTACTACAGTAAATAACAATTTGTTGAACGATTTGAATGAACATTCCAAAAAGTTACGTTGAACCCACAAGCAGCTAACACAAAATAAATGGAATGTCTTAGTTAACTTTAGCTTACTTTTGCAAACTATTTCCCTTGTTGAACGTACGTCTGCTATCTGTATGTGTGTTGACCAGTAATGTCTGTGTGTCTTGTTCCAGGCCATTGAATAGAAACCACCTGTTTATAATAAATGTGTGATAACCAGTAATGTCTCTATGTGTCCAGGTCAATACCTCTATAATGACACAAGTGTTGACCAGTCTCATCCCTCTGTCTCTTTCTGTCCCTCCAGTTCCAGGCCAATGTGGACGAGGGCTCCACAGGTGTGGCGGTCAACCTGACGGTGGATGACAGAGATGACCCGGCGACGGGGGCGTGGCGAGCCATTTACTCCATCATCAACGGTGACCCCACTCAGAACTTCGAAATCCAAACCAACCCCGACAACAACGAGGGCATGCTCTCTGTTGTCAAGGTAACCACAGGGCCCTAAAGTTCTCTCAATTGACCCTTCGCTAAGCCCTGCCCCAGAATTTTGGGCAACCAATTCCAGCGCTCCTGTGGATAGCAACTGTCGTTGAGTCCAACACCTCAGATAAGCTTATGTTTAAAACCCATGGATCCGATGAGGGAAATGGAAAAACTGAGTTTTCATTTTAAAAAATACATGATTTAAATGGCTAAATAATTGAACAGTGCAACAGGGGCACTCACAACTATGTAGGATGTTTACCCCTAAAGTAATTTACTAAGCTAGCAGACTGAATTTCAATATCTACCATTCATGAAAGCAATCTGTTCCAGTTTTCATGGTGTATTTCTGAGTCTTTCCCATTGCCCCTCTCAACTTAGATTGATCACCAATATAGCCAATGAAAGCCAAGGATCTGGAGATGAAAATAATGAGTGTATCATGTTGATGTTGATTGGTCCAAAGTGCAGAAACACCTCCAAATGTTGCCATCTCCCAATGCCGAAAATGGGAGAGCTACAACCAAGAGCGACGCAGTCTAAACTAGCAATGGTCATAACAAACTAGCGTTCTTATTTCATTAACACTGTTAAGTACAAGCATTATATTATAGTTATAATATAGGTTGTAATATTGTAGAGAATAAACTAATGAATAATTGTATGGGATTTACAATGGCATAGTGCAAAGAAAACTACATTTTGACATACATTTATTAGCAAAAATTGACCAATTTCCCCCCTACATTCTAGAGCATTGAGTGAACACCCTAAATACTATGACACCTGAAATACAGAGCCCATTGAAGTCTTTTTTGATTCCGAAATTATACTATTGTTGCATTGCTTGATTCCTAGCTGATTAGCTAGCTCTCTTTGAAAACATTGCTAGTTAGCTATGATTAGTTTTCTCTGAATGTATGTTGCCTTCAGAAAGTATTCATATTCAGCCCTTGACTTAGCCCATTCCCTCAGCCCATTCCACAGTGTTGCAGCCTGAATTCAAAATGGATTACACATATTTTTCTCACACACATCTACAAACAGTAACCGTAATGACAAAGTAAAAACATGTTTTTAGAAATTTTTGATAAAAAAAAAAAAATCTAATTTACATAAGTATTCACACCGTGTTAGATTCACATTTGGCAGTGATTACAGCTGTTGATTCTTTCTGGGTAAGTCTCTGCAACATTTGTCCATGTAACGGCTTTCTTTGGGTGAAGTAGAGTCGGAACAAAATGCAGCGTGGCTATTGCGATCCATGTTTATTTAATAATGAAGAAACACAAACTGTACAAAAACAATAAACATAATGTGAAAACCGAAACAGCCTAAACTGGTGCAAACTAACTCCGCGACAGAAACAAGGACACTAAGGACAATCACCCACCAACACACAGTGAAACCCAGGCTACCTAAATATGGTTCCCAATCAGAGACAATGACTAACACCTGCCTCTGATTGAGAACCATATCAGGCCAGACATAGAAATAGACAAACAAGACATCCAACATAGAATGCCCACCCAGCTCACGTTCTGACCAACACTAAAACAAGGAAAACACACACGAACGATGGTCAGAACGTGACAGTACCCCCCCCCCCCCCCCCCCCCCCCCCCCCCCCCCCACTCCAAGGTGCGGACTCCGGATGCACAACCTAAACCTATGGGGGAGGGTGTGGGTGGGCCTCTGTCCGCGGTGGCGGCTCTGGCGCTGGACGTGGACCCCACTCTATAATAGTCTTAGTCCACCTCCTTAGCGTCCCTAGATAGGTTACCCTCCTTAATGGCAGCTCGGGACAGAGGGGCAGCTCGGGACAGAGGGGCAGCTCGGGACAAAGGGACAGCTCGGGACAGAGGGACAGCTCGGGACAGAGGGGTAGCTCAGCACTGAGAGGAAGCTCAGCACTGAGAGGAAGCCCAGGCAGGTAGTTGGCTCTGGCAGATCCCGGCTGGCTGGCAGTTCTGGCAGATCCCGGCTGACTGGCGGATCCTGGCTGACTGGCGGATCTGGAAGATCCTGGCTGAATGGCGGATCCTGGCTGAATAGCGGATCTGGAAGATCCTGGCTGACTAGCAGCTCTGGCTGCTCCATGCTGACTGGCAGCTCTGGCTGCTCCATGCTGACCCATGCTAAATTTGTAGCTCTGGCTGCTCCATGCTGACTTGCAGCTCTGGCTGCTCCATGCTGACTGGCGGCTCTGGCTGCTCCATGCTGACTGGCGGCTCTGGCTGCTCCATGCTGACTGGCGGCTCTGGCTGCTCCATGCTGACTGGCGGCTCTGGCTGCTCCATGCTGACTGGCGGCCCTGGCTGCTCCATGCAGACTGGCAGCTCTGACGGCATCCTGCAGACTGGCAGCTCTGGCGGCTCCTTGCAGACTGGCAGCTCCTTGCAGACTGGCAGCTCCTTGCAGACTGGCAGCTCCTTGCAGACTGGCAGCTCCTTACAGACTGGCAGCTCTATGCAGACTGGAGACTCCGGGCAGCGCTGTAGAGACGGAGGGCTCTGGCAGCGCTAAGCAGGCGGGAGACTCCGGCAGCGCTGGAGAGGAGGAAGGCTCTGGCAGCGCTAAACAGGCGGGAGACTCCGGCAGCGCTGGAGAGGAGGAAGGCTCTGGCAGCGCTGGACAGGCGAGGCGCACTGTAGGCCTGATGCGTGGTGCTGGCACTGGTGGTACTGGGCCGAGAACACGCACAGGAAGCCTGGTGCGGGGAGCTGCCACCGGAGGGCTGGTGCGTGGAGGTGGTACTGGGTAGACCGGACCGTGCAGGCGCACTGGAGCTCTTGAGCACCGAGCCTGCCCAACCTTACCTGGTTGAATGCTCTCGGTCGCCCTGCCAGTGCGGCGAGGTGGAATAGCCCGCACTGGGCTATGCAGGCGAACCGGAGACACCGAGCGCAAGGCTGGTGCCATGTAAGCCGGCCCAAGGAGACGCACTGGAGACCAGATGCGTAGAGCCGGCTTCATGGCACTTGGCTCGATGCTCACTCTAGCCCAGCCGATACGCGGAGCTGGAATGTACCGCACCGGGCTATGCACCCGCACTGGAGACACCGTGCGCACCACAGCATAACACGGTGCCTGCCCGGTCTCTCTAGCCCCCCGGTAAGCACAGGGAGTTTGCGCAGGTCTCCTACCTGGCGTAGCCATACTCCCTGTGAGCCCCCCCCCCAAGGGGCTGACTCTCAGGCTTCCATCCACGTCGCCGTGCTGCCTCCTCATACCAGTGCCTCTCTGCTTTCGCCGCCTCCAGTTCCTCTTTGGGGATGGCGATATTCTCCAGGCTGTGCCCAGGGTCCTTTACCGTCCAATTCGTCCTCCCAAGTCCATTTCACCAAGTAGTGCAGCCTCTCCCACTGCGTCTGCTGCTCCTGCTGCTGCTGCCTCTGTTCCTGCTGCTGCTTTTGCCGTTGCCCGTTACCACACCGCTCCTCTAACGAGGAGGTGTAGCAAGGATCGGACCAAAATGCGGCGTGTAGATTGCGATCCATGTTTATTAAACTGAAGCAACACGAATCTAAATACAAACACTACAAAACAATAAACGTAACGAAAACCGAAACAGCCTAATACTCGTGCACATAAACACAGAACACGGACATCAGGACAATCACCCACCAACACACAGTGAAACCCAGGCTACCTAAATATGGTTCCCAATCAGACAATGACTAACACCTGTCTCTGATTGAGAACCATATCAGGCCAGACATAGAAATAGACAAACAAGACATCTAACATAGAATGCCCACCCAGCTCACGTCCTGACCAACACTAAAACAAGGAAAACGATGGTCAGAACGTGACAGTCCATTATTCTTTTAAAAATTCTTCAAGCTCTGTCAAATTGGTTGTTGATCATTGCTAGACAACAATTATCAGGTCTTGCCATAGATTTTCAATTACATTTAAGTCAAAACCGTAACTCAGCCATTCAGGAACATTCACTGTCTTCTTGATAAGCCACTCCAGTGTACATTTGGCTTTGTGTTTTAGTTTTTAAGCAGACTGAACCAGGTTTTCCTATGGGATTTTGCCTGTGCTTAGCTCAATTTTATCCTGAAAAATCCACAGTCCTTAAAGATTACAAGCATACCCATGACATGATGCAGCCACCGCTATGCTTGAAAATATAGAGAGTGGTACTCAGTAATGTTGTATTGGATTTGCACCAAATATAACACTTCCTATTCAGGACAAAAAGTTAATCACTTTGCCACATTTTTGCAGTATTACTTTATTTCCTTGTTGCAAACAGGATGCATGTTTTGGAATATTTTTATTCTGTACAGGTGTCCTTCTTTTCACTCAGTTAATTATACTGAACCAAAATATAAACACAACATGTAACAATTTCAACGATTTTACAGAGTTACAGTTCATATAAGGAATCAGTCAATTGAAATGCATTTATTTGGCCATTATCTATGGATTTCACATGACTGTGAATACAGATATACATATACAAAAAAGGTAGGGGTATAGATCAGAAACCCAGTCAGTATCTGGTGTTACCACCATTTTCATTATGCAGCGTGACACATTTCCTTTGCATAGAGTTGATTAGGCTGTTGATTGTGGCCTGTGGAATGTTGTCCCACTCCTCTTCAAAGGTTGTGCAAAGTTGCTGGATATTGACAGGAACTGGAACACGCTGTCGTATACATCAAATTAGAGCATCCCAGACATGTTCAATGGGTGACATGTCTGGTGAGTATGTAGGCCATGGAAGAACTGGGGCATTTTCAGCTTCCAGGAATTGTGTACAACGACATGGGGTCATGCATTATCATGCTGAAACATGAGGTGATGGCGGCGGATGAATAGTATGACAATGGGCCTCAGGATCTTGTCATGGTATCTCTGGGCATTCAAATTGCCATCAATAAATTTAAATTGTGTTCGTTGTCCGTAGCTCATGCCTGCCAATACCATAACCCTACCGACACCATTCGGGGGCATTCTGTTCACAACGTTGACATCACCAAATCGCTCACCCACACGATGACATACACATGGTCTGCGGTTGTGAGGACGATTGAACATACTGCCAAATTCTCTAAAACGATTTTGGAGGCAGCTTATGGTAGAGAAATTAATACATTATCTGGCAACAGCTCTGGTGGACATTCCTGCAGTCAGCATGCCAATTGCACGCTCCCTCAAAACTTGAGACATCTGTGGCATTGTGTTGTGTGATAAAACTGCACATTTTAGAGCGGCCTTTTATTGTCCCAAGCACAAGGTGCACATGTGTACTGATCATGCTGTTTAGCTTCTTGAAATTCCACACCTGTCAGGTGGATAGATGGTCTTGTCAAAGGAGAAATGCCCACTAAAAGGGATGTAAATAAATGTATGCACAACATTTGAGAGAAATAGACGTTTTGTGAGTATGTAACATTGGGACCAACACTTTAAATGTTGCATTTATATTTTTGTTCAGAGTAGGTTTGTTTGTGGAGGAATTACAATGTTGTTCCATCCTCAGTTTTGTTCTATCACAGCCATTAAACTCTGTAATTGTTTTAAAGTCACTACTGGAATCATGGTGAAATCCCTGAGCGGTTTCCTTCCTCTCTGGCAACAGAGTTAGGAGGGACGCCTGTATCTTTGTTGTAGCTGGGTGTATTGATAAACCATCCAAAGTGTAATTAAGGGATACCAGGGATATTCAGTGTCTGCTTTTTTAGAAATAATTTACCTATCTAATAACAGGTACCCTTCTTTGTGAGGCATTATAAAACCTCCCTGGTCTTTGTGGTTGAATCTGTGTTTGACATTCACCACTCTATTGAGGGACCTTACAGATAATTGTATGTGTGGGGTACAGAGATCAGGTAGTCATTCAAAAATCATGTTAAACACTATTACTGCACACAGAGTGAGTCCATGCAACTTATGTAACTTATGTAAAAGCGACATTTTTACTCTTGAATTAATTTAGGCTTGTCATAAAAAAGTGGTTGAATACTTATTGACTCAAGACATTTCAGCTTTTCATTCGTTTTGTATTCATTTGTGGAACATTAAAAAACAAACATAATTCCACTTTGACATTATGGGGTATTGTGTGTATGCCAGTGACAATTTAATCCATTTTAAATTCAGTCTGTAACACAACAAAATGTGGAAAAGGTCAAGGGGTGTGAATAATTTCTGTAGGCACCCTCTATTGGCGAGCTACTGTAAATTGTCTATATTAGGAAGAAAATTCTCTCATCTACTGTCGACATCAGCAAACAGTTTGAGAGCACTGTTAGCTCCAAAAATGGTTAATAGCTTTGAATTCATGCACAGTGCATTCAGAGCCTCCTATGTGTAGAAAAACACTGCTTTCACAAGCCCCATGTCGGCATAAAGAGGGTATTGATCTACAGGTAAGTCTCTAGCATAAACACACGGGGAGCTATTCAAAATTCTAAATGACGTCACGTGTGACATGCGGTGCATTCAATCGACTCTTTAAGAACAAACACACTTTGACAGCATTGTGATTGTATAAAAAAACAATACTCTCAGTTAGTATTAGATATAATGTCACGGCCCCGCTCGCCTTGGGGGAAAACATTCCATGGTTACCTTGGTTACCCTATTGGCTCACAGAAAAAACTTGACCTTTTTAAGTAAAGTACAACATGACTAAAAATGGATGGGGTCAATTGAAAATAATGGACCTACATTTACAGTCTCTTCACTCTGTCCAGCTTGGTAACAGTCATTGCGACAAAAGCTAGACAGTCAGGGATCATCAGAAATTCCAAAAGCAATGAGTTGTTGCAGATTTTGATGGCAAGGAAATATATTAGTATTTAAGTGCGGTCTGTGAACACCGATTGTGGCCCCTGGGGGAAAATGAGTTTCACACCCCTGCTATAGTGGTTTGAAAGGGGAATTGGGCTTCCCTGGAAAATGTTGACTGAGGTTGCAATAGTATAGGGGGCGGGGCTTAGCAACGGGTCAAATATCTCTCTCAATTATCTCTCAAATTACTCTCCTATCTCTCTCAATCCTCCTAATGATGAATGAGCTAAAACAGGTATTGTTTGTGGTATCATTACACAACGGGTGGGTCTAATCTTGAATGCTGATTGGTTAAAAAAATGCATTCCAGCTGGTGTCCCTTCCACAAGTGACCACCAGCTAAATCTATGACGTTAAAATGCCTATCTGTTCCATCTGACTGCACAATCCACTGTCTCATCAGCCCAGCCAGGCAATGTATAAACTTGATCTCCACTATAAAAAGCATCTAGACATTATCTCCCAATTTCTTTTAGACTAACATTTAGTTTAACAGAGATTTGTATAAACCTTAATGTCTGTCTCTCCGACATTTGCAACATTGTTTCAATATTCAAATTAGATATCCATCTGTCCCATAGTAATGAACATGTTGGGAGTCAGGACGAGACAGAAAGGCAGGCAGCATTTCTCAGCCGGTCGAAATCATGAATCAGCTGGCATCAATTTTATGGATATATACAAAGAAATTCAATTGGAAAAAAAGGTCAAATGAAACGCAGCTAATTGGCAGCTTTCCAGCTTCAGTTTGAAGTGATTGTGTTCCTGTAACTGTGTTGTTGGCGAACTCCTCTGAACAACAGTGTCCTGACGAGTGAGCACATTCTCTATGCCAGGCAAAATCGCACCTCATTAGCTCATTGTTATGGATTAATTTAAATAAATGTAACTAGAAAAAAGCTTTAAAAAATGCAAATGCAGCTACTTTTCTGTTATTCTGTCTGAACTTTTTGACGTGACTGTAAGTTAGCCGTAGTTGACTAGCTAGCAAGCAAGGGATAAGAACGTTGCCAGCCAGTTTGGCAATGGAACATTTAGAATGAACGACTGGGTTGTTTCCATAGACACAGAACAAAAAGACTGAACGACTGGGTCACTTCTCTAGCAACCCTAGATTTGTGTCGGGACTATATCTTGTGGAAGGATGAAAATGTGCTTTTAATGAAAATATGTCAATCATTATTTGAATATGTTGGTAACCCGTTGTATAACAGTTATAATGCCCTCAAAGTCGGTGTTTGGAGGATATATTGGCACGGTCTTGGGCCTAACAACACCCGTGCCAATATATCCTCCAAACACAGGCTTCTCGGGCATTATCACTTAATTATAACAGGCAGGGTGGATGGTGATATTTCTGCACAATCTGTCCTATTCACTGGAGATATGAACATACAGGTTGCACACTAAAGATCCTGTAACACTCATAGCTTTTATTGCTCTCATTATTCCAATAAATCCATACAATTTAGCAAAATAAATAGGATACAGGACTACAGAATAGCTGTAACCTTACTAACATTTTATATTTTTTCTCTAGCACACTGCAGTTTGGCTCTTTACTCAGTTTGCTGCTGTCCTCCATTTTCCCACTTTTTCTTAAAAATGTTCTCTCCCCTTCACCTCTTTGTTGCTGTCCTACCGGTCTTATCATCTCCCTACCGGTCTTATTGTCTCCCTTCTGTTCCTTACATGTTTTCTCTTCTCACCTCCTTCACTTCTTTCCTCTCCCCCCAGCCTCTGGACTATGAGAGTGTAGTGTTCCACACGCTGCTGATCAAGGTGGAGAACGAGGACCCCCTGGTGCCAGATGTGGGCTACGGCTCCAGCTCTACGGCCACCGTACACATCACTGTCCTGGACGTCAACGAGGGGCCCGTCTTCTTTCCTGACCCCCTCCAGGTCACTAAGATGGAGAACATCCCCCTGGGCAGTTTTGTGGCCTTGCTCAACGCCACTGACCCAGACGTTCTCCAATCACAGAGCATCAGGTGAGTGATGAGGTCATCAACCTCCGGCCAGGAGTCCTGGCTTTGGTTGTAACCTGAATGTCATCTCATGGATATTGAGGTCCACACTGACTGTCAGCTTGACAACAATGAGCTGTGTGCAGGTCTGTTTATGTGCAGTAAATCTCATAAGGCTTTGATTCCACAGATGTTCCTCACAGTTATTGATTGAAAGTTGTCAAGGGGGACAATCAGGGTTCAACTTAGTTTGACAAACAACAATGATGTACAATGAATTTGTTCTTACCCTTTTAATCTTTATCCTCACTCACCTTCAGAGTTTGTCTATGGTGTTGAAAGAAAGAGATTCTTCACAGTGAGCTCCTCTATGTTAGTGTGACAAGGTGATTTAACAAAGACAACACATCGGAAGCCATGACAGCACATCTCTTGGTTTCCAGACATCTCTCCGTCTGTTCTGGCTCACACCTCTCTCCATCCCTCTATCCCTCAGTTGTCCCTCCCTGTCTGTCACCAGACACACTATTAATGGACATCTTATACATGTCAGCAAACCGCCTTCGCATAAAACTGCCTGTCTGGCTGTCAACTTTTTGTAAACACTCAAATTATTCCTCTGTCACCGGGGTGGCCTATTACTATAGAGGTGTGTTCAGGTCAACTGTTTTCACCCCAGTCAAATCATACCTGGCCCACTTTAGAGCCTCATTAACTTTAACTATGTGTAACACTCTAATCATTCCCACACTGTCTGTCTAGGAGGTCCATTACTTTTTGCTGTGTGTAACAGTCAAATCGTTCCCTGGCAGCCCTGGAGAGCCATTAGGTGAACTTCTCTTGCTTTACAAGAGGGGAAAGTCGTGATTGCTTTATGGGCTTTTAGCACAGATTTATGCTCAATTTGGGATGCTCCAGTTATCGAATGGTTGGTGTTACATAATATTTAAAAGAGTTTTATGTAAATATATCAGGCCATAAATGACCCCTGAAATAAAACGCAGCAGATTATGACATTACAGCTACTATATGATTATTGTTTTTTGTAGTTTATGAGCAGTAAAACCTCCTCACTGTATTACAGCCAAATGCAATAGGTTGGCTTTACTGTATGTCGCCTGAGTAGGATTTTGCTAAACTCTGGGTTTGAATTATTCTTACTGTCCTGGTTTTGGTATTACCCTGTGTGTAACGAGTGCGCTGAGAGTCGGGAAGCAAGTTCAGGGAGTGAGTGTTTTAATAAATAAACGTAACATAATACAAACCAAGAACAACGCACAGATATGAAACAGAAACAATGACGCCTGGGGAAGGAACCAAAGGGAGTGACATATATAGGGCAGGTAATCAAGGAGGTGATGGAGTCCAGGTGAGTCTGACTATGCGCAGGTGCACGTAACGATGGTTACAGGTGTGCGCCATAATGAGCAGCCTGGTGACCTAGAGGCTGGAGAGGGAGCACACGTCACACTCTGGATATGGGCCTAAATATGCATGTTTGGTGAAAAAGACCAACAAGCAGTAATGGTTCTTTCCATCCCCTCATTTCTTCTGAAGAGTTCTGATGTTGTTGGACCCTCTTTTCCTCCATTCATTCCTCTCCTTTTAGTCAATATTTATTTATCCTCTATTTCCTTCTTCAGATGAGGCACTCATGCCCTTTTCTTTCATTATCATTCAAAAACAGCCGATCCTCTTCCACATTTCACCTCTCCATCATACCCTCTCCTCATTTGCGCTCTCTGTTCTATATTGCTGGTACTTGATCTTTCTCTATTCTATGCCATCCTTCCAACAGATGAAATTATTTAAATATTCTTTCATTCACTATAGGATTACATGTGTCCTCCACTTCTTTGCTCTCATCCCTGAGTTAAATCCTGTCTTTTTCTCTCTGTTCCATGCACATATATAAAGGTTCAGGGGATTTGATGTGTACTGTGTGGTGAGTGTGTTCTGGATGTTAGTGCAGACTTTGGGAGTGTCCTGTGATCCTGTTATACAGGTCATTTTGATTTATTCATGCCCATAGAAGAGTCTGTATTCCAGCAACTACACTCTTAGAAATAAATGTGTTGAGTAGAACCATACAGGTTTCTTTGGTTTGACTCCATAGGGGAACCCTTTTTGGTGCTGGGTAGAACCCACTATGTAGGGTTCTTCAAAGAACCCCCTTTATATGTTTTTTTTACCTAGAACCCTCAAAGGGTTCTGTCTAGAACTGCCTATAAAGGGTTCTACCGAGAACCATTTTATCTTTGGATGGTTCTTACTAAACTCAGACAAAAAAATAAACGTCCTCTCACTGTCAACTGCGTTTATTTTCACTGAGAACTCAACGAGCTGGTTTGAGCCACAGCATTTTATAGCAAAGTCCATCCTCCTTCAGTCTACATGACACACAACAGATGGTTCTCCATCTACATCGCTTGCTGTTTAGGGTTTTAGGCTGGGTTTCTGTCTAGCACTTTGTGACATCAGCTGATTGGCTTTATAAATACATTTTATTGATTGCTTGATTGGAATGGGTCACAAGGTTAAGATTTGTATGAAGATACTTAGAATTCACAGCAGACAGTATCTGCTGTACAAACAGTTAGCATTGTGTAGAGACCAGTGTCTGGCCCCTCAACTCTAAACTGGAGCCATCTCCCCAATAACTCATGCTCTGGAATGCGGTATCCCCAAAGACATCGTAAATCTCCTGTCAGTGTTATCTCCCAGAGGCCCACTTTCAGTTCACACAGACACAATAGAGTTATAAGAACCCTCTATTCTGTTGCATAAAACCATTTGATGCAATAAAAGTATTATAACATAATCTTGTAATTTCCAACATACCCACCAGCCTTGTTAAAATGTAGTTCTTTATGACAGTACATTACATACTGTATATCATAAGGTCTTTCTTTGAGGGCCTAGTTATACCCTAACATAGTGGTGTTAGGAATCTCCTGGTTTGCAAAGTGATGTATAATTCCAATTGGATCCAGCCAGAGTTAGGATATACAACAAGTGGAATTGTTAACCATCCGCCACCTACATTCAGAATGACTGCCAGGGTAGGGAAGATTGAATACTGAGAATACCTCTGCCAGGGTAGGGAAGATTGAATACTGAGAATACCTCAATCTAAACTGGAACAACCATCTCAATAACGGGTGTAATACATCCAATTACTAACAGATTGGATTAGTTTAGAAAACGGTATGTTATTTATCTTTGTGTTGCATAACATTGGTCAACCAATCAATGTACATGCAAAAACACATATACAGTTTTACAGTAAAACGAGCATGCTGGGAAATATTAGATATGCTTCTATGTAGAACCCTTCTTGCCTTCCAAATAATTATTCTTTGAATTCTTCCCTTTCTTCCAAAAATTGTTCTTAGGATGTTAAAGGTCCTAGCTCGAACCATTTGACTTACAAAGAACTCTTGTCTTCCAAAAAGTGTTGTTCTGATCAAAACGATTCTTGGTAGAACCCTATCCCTCTGCAAATAACCCGTTTGGAACCCTTTTTTCTAAGAGTGCACTTACCTATGGCATAGTCATCTTACAAGTGGCCTGCTTCTTACTACCTCGCTCTCTTCCTCTCTCTTGTATCTGTTTCTCTCTGTATTCATCCCTCTCTATCTCTCTTTCTGGCTCTTTTATGTCTTTTGATCACCTTTTGCCAGTGAAACGGATTTTGAAGTGCCATAGCCTTAACCTAAGGCCAGAGGAGAATGAGGACAGGGGAAGACGTTGGGAGCTGGAGATAGGGAAAGAGTATATAGAGAGCAGTGACGGAGAAAAATGGGGAGAAGGCAGCACATACATGTTCTGAGTTCCTGCTAGTTGTTCTCCCCACTATTCTAAGCAGGAATGACTGAAAGTTGACTAATTTGAAAAATAATCAAAGAAGGCTGATGAACTACTAATACGTCTATTCAGATAGTGTGTGCAAAGACTAAAGATCAGCCTTCAAAACAATTTTTCCTTTTCATTAGTCCTACCTTGTAACCAATGTTAATTGTGGATCCATCACATTCCCTGATTATTTTCAAAGACTGAGCCTGCTGGAGGTTGTTCCATACGAGCTAGGACAAGAACGCGTCGTGCAGAAGGAACAGGGTTCCCATTGATCTCAGTGCCTCACTCTTGTTCTTCCCTTGATGATTTGGAGGAAGTCTAATTCTGAAGATGTAATTAACAGCTATGACAAAAGATGTTCACAAGACTAGCTAACGCTGAGTAGATTCAACCTGTGCCCAATGGATCTATAAATAGTGCTTTTTGATGTGGCTAACAGCATTCATTAGAGTCATATTGTGTCTGATACTGTGAGTAATGGAAGATGAGCCTCTCCATCTTACTCCTTAGGAGAGGTAAGTGCTGTAGAAGCTTTATGGATTGTGTAATGAACACTCATGGGAAATGAGAAAAATGTATCAGACAATTTTGTCGGCCATGATCAATAAAAGTACAGAACTATAATACTACACTTATTGTTTATGTCAGTGTTCATCTGCTCTACTTCTCTAACTTTTATTAATCAGATAGTATATCGCCACTGTCTGACGAAATTAAACATTTTTGCAAATTGTAATTTTTGTAATTTTTACATTTATTAAAAGCAATAACTCCCCTTAATGTTGTCTGAACATTTCATGACTCTAGGACCAAGAAAATGTATTGAAAATAGCTTCTGAAGTTTCATAATTGTATGTTTGTTAATGGGAAAATATGTTCATTTTTTCAACTTCCTGAAAGGATTAGGTCAGACAGCATTGATATATTTGATTGAATTTGCGAATCTAAAGAACAGTGTCATACTGTATTTTATAGGGGTGAATATGCAATACAAGTCTAACTGAATCGACAGGTTGGCAAATATTATGGTAACATAATAAATAGTATGCTTTGGACTTTCTCAAATGTTTTTGCTGATCTGATGCTCTTCTCGGGACTAGAGTCCCCCAGGCTGTTTGTAAGGTAGAGTTGGCCCTGAGTAACGAGAGCCTTGCTTTAAAGGGTTCCTCAGGAACATCACAAATATAGATACACCATTGGAAGTCTGGGATACATAGCCTAGTGAAGTGAGAGGGAATGCCCTTGCATTCCTGGCAAACTTTTCCACAGATCATTTTAGTTTGGTGTATTGTTTGATGTGTGTGTGTGCTGTTTTTTGTGTGGTTGTTTTCTAGTGATTTTGAGGAAAAAATATCCTGGAAGAAGGTACAATTTGTTGACTTGAGTATTGACATACAGTACGGCCTGCACCTTCGCTTGCATCTTGTCTGCACTTTGCTGAATATCATCAGTATGTACTTTAAATACTTACTTTGAATCAATAATACATATTACAAGATACAGAATGATAACCGTATTTGCACCTAATATGACCCACATAAAGTCCTAGCTTAGTTCTCCCTAAAGTTCAATTTATTGTATGAAATTAATTGATAAGAATCAACTTAATCACATTCACCACAGCCTCCTGCCAGCCAGACTGAAAGGAAGTCCAAGCAGCCCAGACAACCCCCAGTGGAATCATGTAAAGAACCAACTCCTTTGCTTTATAGACAGACCCGCTCCTATCCCTTAACCCATATAATTTTAACCTCTCTGCGCACAGAACCCGTTAGCGGGATGAAATTCGACAACATACGGTGATCGCCACTTAAATAGTCATATTCAACATTCATGAAAATACAAGTGTCTCACATGTTTCGAAAGCCTAGAATCTTGCTAATCCAACTGCGTTGTCAGATTTAAAAAAGGATTTACTGCGAAAGAATACGATGCGATTATCTGAGGATAGAGCCCCATAAAAAAAAACTTCAACCAGCACAGGTGTAACAAAATCACAAACTGCAATAAAATTAATTGTTTACCTTTGAAGATCTTCCTCTGTTTGCAATCCCAATGCTCATTGTTACACAATGAATGGTCTTTTGTTTGATAAAATCAATTTTTATAGCCTAACACGAAACATTTTGTGAACCGCTTGTGTCGTGAATTCCGTCTCATTCCAATTTCGACGACACATTCGAGGTAAATACACACACAAAATGTTTGGTTTCATTGCAATCAACTGGTTTGTTTGTAACACAACCAAACACGATGGGTCATTTCGCGGGACGTATTGACTGAAAGAACCCGATTTGAAGAGAACAAGTAATGACATCATTGTGCACCAATGATTTGCCCGCTGTTTCGTTGATTTACTGTATTTTAACCCAATGACCACTGATCTTGAAATCTAGCTGGGTAGATAGCCAATGAGCGGAGGTAGACAGCAATATGTAATGTTTATGTGTTGGAAGACCAACCCATGTAGTAAACTCCGGCGTAAAGAGGTTCATTCGCCATTGACGATTCATACCGGAAGGAGCCACGCAAGTTGCGCACAGCTTTGTTTTGGTAAAGTGCATATTCAGCTGTTTATATATCAATCAGTATGGTGACTAAGTCAGGGAAAGCTAAATCTAAGTTTAGATATACAGATGTACACACAATTTTAGAAGAAATTGATCGAGGACGATTCATTTAGCGATTCCCAAATGGAGGAATATTTTTTGAATGGAGAGGACATCGTTTTGGACTGGTAAGTTCTTCTCATGCTAATGCCGTTGTTTGAAATTAATCATATAAAATATTATTTGTGAAATGAAATAGCCTATTTGAGGCTGTTGATGGGAGGGGAGGGCAGGCCCACAACAATGGCCAAAGCGAAATGGAGACAGTAGATACAGCTGGTCTGTTGTAATATAATAAAGACAGTAGATCTAGCTGGTCTGTCATAATATAATAGAGACAGTAGATCTAGCTGAAATGTCATAATATAAATGAGACAGTAGATCTTATGTTCCCTGTACTCTATATACAGTATATATGTTTATTATACCTGTTGATACAGGGCTCATATGTGAAACTATTCTAACTGAACATTTTCTTTCACAGTGACACTGACTCCAAATGGGAGCCCCCAGTGCCAAGGTGTCCATCCCCCACTGAAGCTGGTTCATCCAGCTCCTGCCACAAGTGGTGTTCATCTGCCCAAATGTATTTCTGCAGGCATGGATGTGCAATTGCACCGGGCATCAGCAGCACAATATTGTGTAGAGGAGTGAGGGTCTTCCAAATATTGAAAGTGTTATTTTGTAAATGTATATTATTTTATATTCATGTTTTTTCTCCATTTTTTGGGAGGGTGTGTTAGAATACCATTTTGGTATTTTGTATATAGTTATTCCATTCTAAATGTTTAACTTCACCAATTTGGCCACTTCATTTTGGAAGTTATCATTCTGAAACTTTACACAAGTACTGTTGCCCTCTTATGTTTTTCACTGAAATTGTCCCCATCATCCTATCTGAATGTTTGTTTTATCTTGTTCATTTTAAAGATGATGATACAACAATAAAAAAAACATGTTTTTTTTCATTGTATTATCTAAACCAGATCTATTGCGTTATATTCTCCTACATTCAATTCACATTTACACAAACTTCAGAGTGTTTTCTTTCAAATGGTACCAAGAATATGCATATCCTTGGTTCTGTGCCTGAGCTACAGGCAGTTAGATTTGGGTATGTCTTCAGGTGGAAATTGAAAAAAGTAGGGGGGTAGCTCTAAGAGTTTTAAAAGACATAGTTGGTTTGTTTTTTCCTCCCTTGAAAGTACAAATGGGGTCTCAAACAGAACAACTTATCCATAATTTAAAATTCCCCCTCTCTTTTGCCATATCAAATTAAAAGTGCTGAGGCTTTAAAGGAGTGGAAGGCGAGTAAGAAGCAGAGGCATGAAGAGACGTTAAGGAAGGAGGAGGAAGATGGAGAGCGGAGAGAGATGGATGTAGTTGGAGAGACCATGTGAAGGAGAGGTGTAATGAGCAGCGTAAATGTCCTTATCTGACAAGGTCAGACAGGGTGATAACATGTCTCTCTCACTCTCTCCTCAGCACTGCTAAGTCTGACTCCCCCTCCATGCAGTCAGCACACGAACGCAGGCACGCAGGCACGCACACACACACACTGATCTACTGGAACTAGTCAACAGGGCCAAATCTACAGCTGTACAAGTCTTTGCAATACGCTCTGTAATAAACGCTGAATTCAGATGTGTCTGTCGTGACACATCACATGAGGGCAGACGGATACTGTATAACTTTATGATATAGTTATCCTATTGGGACTCCGTCTGCTTTCTGTGGTGCTGCTTTTGTTCGCTTCAGAGACATGGGATTATGTAATGGACTACATAGAAAGACCCCCCTGTACATGTTCTGTACATGTTGACCCAGTTGAGAGCTGTGAAACAGGAAGGCCAGCTGCAGGATGACAGACCGCCCTGTACTGGACCTGCTACCAGGCATTCTGCTGATGTGCTGCAGCTCCAGTGGCTCTCACACCATCTGGACATTCTTAATGACACTGCTGTCACTCCACAGGAACGGCTGCCCACCTGGAGTGACATCTTTGGAACTCTCTTTCCTGGAACTATTCCAGGAATGTCCCACACTGGTTTATCATAGCTGAAGAGTAGATAGTATTTACCCATATTCTTCAGGCACCTGCAAATAGTACCAGTACACTGTAGCTCAGGACAATGCATGTAGTTTGTGCTTTTTGGGTGGACATAGAAGAAGACCTGGGTAATGGGGACATGGATTTAATTGCCCTTTGGAGTTGTTCTCCTGCAGTGGCATTTTTCAGAGAGCTTTTCTTTAATCATTCTTTCTTTCATCACGTTCTTGTCCATTCTTTCTTTTCATCATGTTCCTTTTTGAGACGGTGAACATTGTCAACTTCAAGACAATGTCATAATAGTGCAGATGTCTCGGTGGTGCGTCTTGCCATTTTATCTTGCCAAATGTAGTATGGCCCCAGAGCAGAAGGCAGACGTTTTACGTGCCCCCAACCGATTGTGTATTTTTTTTGTTTATCTGCGTTGTTTATAAATTATTTTTTTACTATTTTTGTACATAATGTTGCCGCTACTGTCTCTTATGACCGAAAATAACTTCAAGACATCAGGACTGCGATTACTCACCACGGACTAGCAGAATCCTTTTTCTTCTTTCATGACTCTGACGAGCCCTAGGAGAAGGATATATGGCTCCCTCTGGAACAGGACCCGACCACAGTGATCTGCGTGAAGAGGAGGCGGAGAAAGAGAGGCCGGAGGGCGGGCTTCCTTCTGAGGAGTCTGAGGCGATCGAAAAAAAAAAACACTCCCCTCAATTCTGCTAGCAAATCTTTGGACAATAACATGACCGAGTTATTGGGAAGATTAAACTACCAATGGGACATTAAAAACTGTAACATCTTATGCTTCACGGAGTCGTGGCTGAACGATGACAATACCAACATACAGCTGTCTGGTTATATGATGTCCCGGCAGTATAGAACAGCACCGTCTGGTAAGACAAGGGGCGGCGGTCTATGTATTTTTGTAAACAACAGCTGGTGCACGATATCTAAGGAAGTCTCGAGCTATAGCCCACCTGAGGTAGAGTTTCTCATGATAAGCTGCAGACCACATTACCTATCGAGAGAGTTTTCATCTATATTCTTTGTAGCTTACATACCACCACAGTCAGAGGCTGGCACTAAGATAGCATTGAATGAGCTGTATTCCATCATAAGCAAACAAGAAAACGCTCACCCAGAGGCGGCACTCCTCGTAGCCGGGGACTAAAATCAGTTTTACCAATTTTTGACAGCATGTTAAATGTGTAACCAAAGGGAAAATAACTCTGGACCACCTATACTCCACACACAGAGAGATGCACAGAGATGCATACACCCTCCATTTGGCAAATCTGACCATAATTCCATCCTCCTGATTCCTTCTTACAAGTACAAATTAAAGCAGGAAGCACCAGTGACTATATCAATAAAAAAGTGTCAGATGAAGCAAATGCTAAGCTACAGGACTGTTTTGCCAGCATAGACTGGAATATGTTCCGGGATTCCTCCAATGGCATTGAGGAGTACACCACATCTGACATTGGCTTCATCAATAAGTGCATCGATGATGTCGTCACCACAGTGACCGTACGTACATACCCCAACCTACCGGACGAGCTAAACTACTGCAATGCTCGCTTCGAGGCAAATAACACTGAAAAATGCATGAGAGCACCAGCTGTACTGGAATACTGTGTGATCACGCTCTCCTAAACCGATGTGAGTAAGATCTTTAGAAAGATTAACATTCACAAGGCCTCAGGGCCAGATGGATTACCAGGACATGTACTGCAAGCATGCGCTGACCAACTAGCAAGTGTCTTCACTGACATTTTCAACCTCTTCCTGTCCAAGTCTGTAATACCAACATGTTTTAAGCAGACAACCATAGTGCCTGTGCCCAAGAACACTACGGTAGCCAGCCTAAATGACTACCGACCCGTAGCACTCACGTCTGTAGCCATAAAGTGCTTTGAAAGGCTGGTCATGGCTCACATCAACACCATCATCCCAGAAACCCTAGACCCACTCCAATTTGCATACCGCCCCAATAGATCCACAGATGATGCAGTCTATATTGCACTCCACACTGCCCTTTCCCACATGGACAAAATTAACACCTATCTGAGAATGCTATTCATTGACTACAGCTCAGCATTCAACACCATAGTGCCCTCAAAGCTCGTCAATAAGCTAAGTACCCTGGGACTAAACACCTTCAGCTGCACCTGGATCCTGGACTTCCTGACGGGCCGCCCCCAGGTGGTAAGGGTAGGTAACAACACATCCGCCACACTGATCCTCAACACAGGGGCCCCTCAGGGTTGTGTGCTCAGCCCCCTCCTGTAATCTCTGTTCACTAATGACTGCGCGGCCAGGCACGACTCCAACACCATCATTACATTTGCTGATGACACAACAGTGGTAGGCCTGATCACCGATAACAACGAGACAGCCTATAGAGAGGAGGTCAGAGACCTGGCTGTGTGGTGCCAGGACAACAACCTATTCCTCGTTGTGATGAAGACAAAGGAGATGATTGTGGACCACAGGAAAAAGAGGACTGAACATGCCACCATTCTCATCGACGGGGCTGCAGTGAAGCATGTTGAGAGCCTCAAGGTCCTTGGTGTCCACATCACCAACAAACTAACATGGTCCAAGCACACCATGACAGTCGTGAAGCAGGCACGACAAAACCTATTCCCCCTCAGGAGACTGAAAAGATTTGGCATGGGTCCTCAGATCCTCAAAAGATTCTACAGCTGAACCATCGAGAGCATCCTGACTGGTTGCATCACTGCCTGGTATGGCAACTGCTTGGCCTCCGACCGCAAGGCACTACAGACGGTAGTGCGAAAGGCCAAGTACATCACTCGGGCCAAACTTCCTTCCATCCAGGACCTCTATACCAGGCAGTGTCAGAGGAAGGCCCTAACAATTGTCAAAGACTCAAGCCACCCTAGCCATAGACTGTTCTCTCGGCCACCACATGGCATGTGGTACCGGGGTGCCAAGTCTAGGTCCAAGATGCTTCTAAACAGCCATAAGACTCCTGAACATCTAGTCAAATGGCTACCCAGACTACTCGCATTGTTCCCCACACCTCTGCCACTCTCTGTTGTCATCTACACATAGTCACTTTAATTAACTATACCTACATGTACATACTACCTCAACTACAGTGAGGGAAAAAAGTATTTGATCCCCTGCTGATTTTGTATGTTTGCCCACTGACAAAGAAATGGTCTGTCTATAATTGTAATGGTAGGTTTATATGAGCAGTGAGAGACAAAATAACAACATAAAAATCCAGAAAAACGCATGTCAAAAATGTTATAAATTGATTTGCATTTTAATGAGGGAAATAAGTATTTGACCCCCTCTCAATCAGAAAGATTTCTGGCTCCCAGGTGTCTTTTATACAGTGTTCCTAATCTCAGCTTGTTACCTGTATAAAAGACACCTGTCCACAGAAGCAATCAATCAATCATATTCCAAACTCCACCATGGCCAAGACCAAAGAGCTCTCCAAGGATGTCAGGGACAAGATTGTAGACCTACACAAGGCTGGAATGGGCTACAAGACCATCGCCAAGCAGCTTGGTGAGAAGGTGACAACAGTTGGTGCGATTATTCGCAATTGGAAGAAACACAAAATAACTGTCAATCTCCCTCGGCCTGGGGCTCCATGCAAGATCTCACCTCGTGGAGTTGCAATGATCATGAGAACGGTGAGGAATCAGCCCAGGACTACACGGGAGGATCTTGTCAATGATCTCAAGGCAGCTGGGATCATAGTCACCAAGAAAACAATCGGTAACACACTACGCCATGAATGACTGAAATCCTGCAGTGCCCGCAAGGTCCCCCTGCTCAAGAAAGCACATATACATGCCCGTCTGAAGTTTGCCAATGAACATCTGAATGATTCAGAGGGCAGCTGGGTGAATGAGTTGTGGTCAGATGAGACCAAAATGGAAAACTTTGGCATCAACTCAACTCGCCGTGTTTGGAGGAGGAGGAATGTTGCCGATGACCCCAAGAACACCATCCCCACCGTCAAACATGGAGGTGGAAACATTATGCTTTGGGGGTGTTTTTCTGCTAAGGGGACAGGACAATTTCACCGCATCAAAGGGACGATGGACGGGGCCATGTACCGTCAAATCTTGGGTGAGAACCTCCTTCCCTTTCTAACAGCTCTGTCAGCCCCCCCCCCTTCTCTTTGTGTTCCTGATATATTCTTCCTTCTGGGTTGAGTGAAGGCAGATTGTAGTCCAATCAGTTGTGTACTTTAGTTTCTCATTTTAGATTCAAAGTAATGGGGTGCCAAATATGTGGAGGGGGAAGGCTAAAGACACAACCATGATTCCATGAGCCATGTACCGTCAAATCTTGGGTGAGAACCTCCTTCCCTCAGCCAGGGCATTGAAAATGGGTTGTGGATGGGTATTCCAGCACGACAATGACCCAAAACACACGGCCAAGGCAACAAAGGAGTGGCTCAAGAAGAAGCACATTAAGGTCCTGGAGCGGCCTAGCCAGTCTCCAGACCTTAATCCCATAGAAAATCTGTGAAGGGAGCTGAAGGTTTGAGTTGACAAACGTCAGCCTCAAAACCTTGATGACTTGGAGAAGATCTGCAAAGAGGAGTGGGACACAATCCCTCCTGAGATGTGTGCAAACCTGGTGGCCAACCGCAAGAAACGTCTGACCTCTGTGATTGCCAACAAGGGTTTTGCCACCAAGTACTAAGTCATGTTTTGCAGAGGGTTCAAATACTTATTTATAATTTATAAAAAATTTGACATGCGTTTTTCTATATTTTTTTGTTGTGAAATAAACCTACCATTAACATTATAGATCATTTTTTGTCAGTGGGTAAACGTACAAAATCAGCAGGGAATCAAATACATTTTTCCCTCACGGTAACCTGTCCCCTCACACATTGACTCTGTACCTGCACCCTCCTGTATATATTGTTCTTTTTTCTGCTGCTCTTTAATTACTTCTTACTTTTATGTCTTATTCTTATCCATATTTTTTTAAACTGCACTGTCGGTTAGGGGCTCGTAAGTAAGCATTTCACTGTTGTATTCGGCGCATGTGACTGATACTTTTGATTTGATCTTTGAGGGTTTCTCATGTCCTTTTGTGTATTAAATCAGATATGAAACCTGCTCCTCTGATTTTCCCTGCTCTCTTTATGGATGAGAGTCTACAGATGAGTGGGGTAGTTCTGGTGTTTAGGATAAGTACTAGAGAATGTAGATGGACAGCTCAGGGAAACTCCCTACGATGAATGAGGGAAGGGTAAAGAAAGGAGCGATAAGGGTAGAGTTGGATGGAGGAATAGAAACAGAGGTTTTGGGAGAGGATGGAGAGTGAAGTGGAGGTTGGTAATGAGAGAGAGGTATAGTGAGAGAGGAATAAGTGGGGGGAATAGTGAAAAAGGGATGGAAAAAGAGTTATACAGTGAGAGAGGTATGAGCGGGTGGATGGCTGTGTTTAATAATGCAATAGTGCTATCTACAGCCAGCTATAATTAATGGAACCTGTGCTCTGATGGTTTCCTAGAGGAACGTACAGTCTGGTCATGCCGTACCCCAGAGTTGCAGGAATAGAGACCTTTCAAAAACCACAAAATATCTGCTTCCTACAAATCAGATTTACCATGGTGCAGAACCATTACTCTTGTAGGAGGTTGTGTGGCATCAAGCAAAGGGAGAAACCGGGATAAGTGCTTTGACTTTTGAGACAGCCGCAACTTCTAAAAGGTTTCAAGTGTCGTTGACTGTTCTGGAGAAGCTTTGCTGTTGTCTTGGTATTACCCAGCATCATACTTATGTTGTTGTTTAAGAACACTGTCACATTGTTACTCTGGCATCATATCTCTGACTATCAGGTGTGTCCTTTCTAACAGCTCTGTCAGCCCCCCCTCTTCTCTTTGTGTTCCTGATATATTCTATCTTCTGGGTTGAGTGAAGGCAGATTGTAGTCCAATCAGTTGTGTACTTTAGTTTCTCATTTTAGATTCAAAGTAATGGGGTGCCAAATATGTGGAGGGGGAAGGCTAAAGACACAACCATGATTCCATGAGATAATTAAAACCATCCCAAATGTGCCAAGAGGAAGGGAGAGAGAGACTGCGCTGCAAGGCCTCACTGAAGCGCAGATAAATTGCTTTTCTCCATGTTAATTACAGGGTTATGATTTTCAGCTGATGCAAAGAGCTACGTTTTGTGCTTTATTATGATCATAAATGTCATTTGATGTGTTGCGTTGCTCAGGCATGATAATTTATGGAAATGTGCTACAGCGGCTGCTATTACCCTCACAGAGAGATGGGTGTGCGTAGACTTGTATGTGTCTGTGTGTCTCTATGTGTCTTGTGTGTGTGGTTCATTCGTCCTCTCTGTCGCTGTCATTTTTGCTTAGGGGACCTGATGGTGGAGGTGCCACTGAGCTGAGAAGCCTGAGCTGAGAGGCCTCTGTCTAAATGACTGTAGAGTATTAGACCAGGAGAGGGGGAAATACTACCCTTCTTACTGAGTTAATTGAAACACGGGGAGAGTGCCTGCTTGAGCTCCAACTTTAAAGCTGATATTCCAGGCTGTGATCGTGTCACTTGGAGTGACAAATAGGAGTGAGATCAGAGCAAACTGATTCCCCCCTAGCCTGTGACTGCAGCAGTGATAGTGATACTGACTAAGGTGAGTTTACTGCTCGGTGAGCTCAGTCCCACTGTGTATCAAAAACACATCTTCCCCTGACTCTAATGTACTGTATCAACTGTTTGTTTCTATTATATCTGTGGTATCTGTGCTGTAGTCTAGTCTACCTTCCAGTCCCAGTGTATTAGGGTCAGTCCTGGACTGGAGAGAGAAGGTTGGGTGGGTTTGTAAGTGGGTCCTCTCCTATCAGACCCTGATTGATGGATGTATGGGGAGTGACAGCCAGAGTGTCAACAAGGCATTAATGAATAGCAGACCCAAACGATGCCTGGTGCGACGCATGGTGGCGGGACTGACACACAAGATGCTCTGACACCCTCTGTCACTGCACCAAATACCTTGGTTTCAGACTCTTAGCTATCCCTACACCTCTGAAGACTCTAGCCACTTCCATGCCAGTCGTAAGAACTTAGTTAACCTGATAGTCACTCCTGAACATTGTTACTGCACCCCCGCCCTCTCCCTTTATTGTCACAGCCCCCCACTCCCTGAACTTGCTTCCCGACTTTCAGCGTACATCGTTACAGAATGACGACTCGTCAAAGGGAAGCATCAGGGAGTGTTATGTTTTGTTTTTGTGTTGGGGGTGATGTCGGGAGCTACCTGGGAGGCCTCAGCCGAGGCAACCGGGGAGGTCTCAGCCGGGTCATCAGGTTTACTCCTCAGCCAATTCCTCAGGTTTCTGCGCCTCAGTGGTGGCGACCGGTCTGCTCCGTATTCCCGTGATCGTCCCTGTGGTTGGCGTCCTGCGGCTGGAGCCTAACATGCCGGGAAGAGGGTTTTGTCACGTATGCTCTCACTCCGGCGCTCTAGGTCGTCATGCTCCTGCGCCTCAGCTGGATCGACAGGTTATCGCGGGGGTACTGTCACGTGTGCTCCCTCTCTGGCCTCTAGGTCACCAAGCTGCTTGTTAGGGCGCACACCTGTCACCAGCGTTAGGCACATAATGACACTCACCTGGACTCCATCAGCTCCTTGATTACCTGCCCTATATATGCCACTCCCTTTGGTCGTCATCCAGTCGTCATTGTTTCTGTTCTATTTCGGTGCGCTGTTTGTGTGTGTTTTGTTCTTTAATTTATTAAATTTTTTCACTCCGTGAACTTGCTTCCCGACTTTCAGCGTATATTGATTCACCCCCCTACACTATGGGTGCTAATTCTGTATAAACATGCTTTATTTGTCAAAAAAGAAGAACAAGTGGTGTTCAAATGTCAAATGATAAAATGAAACATCTCCAAAAAGACCCAATATCAAGTAATTTGTCAAAAAATAAAAAATAACTACAAGTAATAAAGTGTAGTAAAAAGAAGAGTGTGATGTTCTGTGGTGTGTACAGTTGAAGTTGGAAGTTTACATACATTATATTGACATACAGTTGAAGTCGGAAGTTTACATACACTTAGGTTGGAGTCATTAACACTCGTTTTTCAACCACTCCACAAATTTCTTGTTAACAAACTATAGTTTTGGCAAGTCGGTTAGGACATTTACTTTGTGCATGACACAAGTCATTTTACCAACATTTGGTTACAGATTATTACACTTATAATTCACTGTATCACAATTCCAGTGGGTCAGAAGTTTACATACGCTAAATTGACTGTGCCTTTAAAGAGCTTGGAAAATTCCAGAAAATTTCACCATGGCTTTAGAAGCTTCTGATAGACTAATTGACATAATTTGAGTCAATTGGAGGTGTACCTGTGTATGTATTTTAAGGCCTACCTTCAAACTCAGTGTCTCACTTTCTTTCAAAAGAAATCAGCCAAGACCTCAGGAAATAAATTGTAGACCTCCACAAGTCTGGTTCATCCTTGGGAGCAATTTCCAAACGCCTGAAGGTATCACGTTCATCTGTAAAAACAATTATACGCACGTATAAACACCATGGGACCACTCAGCAGTCATACCGCTCAGGAAGGAGACCCGTTCTCCTGGAGATGAACGTACTTTGGTGTGAAAAGTGCAAATTAATCCCAGAGCAACATCAAAGGACCTTGTGAAGATGCTGGAGGAAACAGGTACAAAAGTATCTGTATCCACAATAAAACAAGTTCTATAACGACATAACCTGAAAGGCCACTCAGCAAGGAAGACGCCACTGCTCCAAAATCGCCATAAAAAAGCCAGACTACAGTTTGAAACTGCGCATGGGGACAAAGATTGTACTTTTTGGAGAAATGTCCTCTGGTCTGATGAAACAAAAATAGAACTGTTTGGCAATATTGACCATCATTATGTTTGGAGGAATCACGGGGGTGGCAGCATCATGTCGTGAGGGTGCTTTGCTGCAGGAGGGACTGGTGCACTTCACAAAATTCTGTGGATATATTGAAGAAACATCTCAAGACATCAGTCGACAGGGTAGCCTAGTGGTTAGAGTGTTGGACTAGTAACCAAAAGGTTGCAAGGTCAAATTGACAAGGTACAAATCTATTGTTCTGCCCCTGAACAGGCAGTTAACTCACTGTTCCTAGGCCGTCATTGAAAATAAGAATTTAACTGACTTGCCTAGTTAAATAAAAGGAAGTTAAAGCTTGGTCGCAAATGTGTTTTCCAAATGGACAATGACCCCAAGCATACTTCCATAGTTGTGGCAAAATGGCTTAAGGACAACAAAGTCAAGGTATTGGAGTGGCCATCACAAAGCCCTGACCTCAATCCCATAAAAAATATGTGGGCAGAACTGAAAAATCATGTGCGAGCGAGCAAATTCACCCAACTTTTTGTGGGAAGCTTGTGGAAGGCAACCCAAAACGTTTCACCCATGTTAAACAATTTAATGGCGATGCTACCAAATACGATGCTACCAGTTTTTAAATGTATTTGGCTAAGGTGTATGTAAATTTCCAACTTCAAGTGTATATGTAAGGGTGGGTGAATGAGTGGGAGTTGCTGAAAAAAAGTATTTTGAGTAGGTGTGAAGAGTAAAAAACATTTGTTAAACAGAAAACCCAAACCTATGGCAGCAGATCCACGAGGTCCTCCATGAGAGGTGACTGTACAGTTTCCTAAAAGAAAAGCACCTTTAGTAAATCCGCTTCCTCTGTGAGAGCTTCCCATGTATGGAATACACTGCCATCAGACACATATAACTGCACCACCTATCACACGTTCACAAAAAACATGAAGACATGGCTAAAGGTCAATCAGATTTGTGAACATAATCCCTAGCTGTGTATTGCCGCATTCCATGTTGTCTGTTGTCTGTAGCTTGTGAGGTGTGGACACACTTTTCTGCCTATATAGATTTTGTCTTGTTGCTTTTTGTGCGATGTTGCTCTGTCTGTATGCTGTGTCTTGCTTGTCCTATGTTACTCTGCGTCTGCTCACTGCTCAATGATTGTCTGTATTGTAATTGTTTTTAATAACCTGCCCAGGGACTGCGGTTGAAAATTAGCCGGATGGCTAAAACCGGCACCTTTACTGAAACGTTGATTAATGTGCACTGTCCCTGTAAAAATAAAATTAACTCAAATAGTCTCTAAAGTGCAGGTGATTCTCTGTGGTCAGATGTTCTGGGCAGGGCCACTGTGGATGTGGATGGTTTCCCCCCAATAAGAGCCCTTCTTCTCTAGTCTCCTGACGCAATCAGGTACTCCGGGGAGAGCCAGAGTGCGGAGGTTATTGAAAATGCATCCCGGTACTCCTCCAATGCTGATTTGCAGCTGTCTGAGAAGTCAGTGTGGTTGTTATTGTTATACTGTATGCATCAAAATCACTGAGAACATTTTAAGATGTAGAACTATGTTACAGTCAGTCTTGTCTTTATGGGACGACTCACCTTCAAACTCTGCTATGCTGTACTCTCCATCTGTGTCCCTCAGTGGAGGCTGCTGATTGGAGGACAGCTCATAATAATGGCTGGAACGGCGTAAATTAAATTGATCATATTTATTCCACTACAGCCATTACCTTGAGCCCGTCCTCCCCAATTAAGGTGCCACCAACCTCCTGTGGTGTACCTTCATCTCAGCTGACGACCAGCAGACAGTACACAGGTATTGTGCAGACTGAGACATGACATAGAAAAAACAGGAAATTAAGTTTATGCATGATATTCGCACCACTATTTCATGTAACATATTTGAGAATGCTAAGATAACCGTCATACAACAACCTGCCCTGATTTCGGGGGGTGGACTTTTTTCCCCCCAAAACTTTATTTTGTCAAATTCAAAGTCATAAATAAATACATTCACTTTTCTATAGTTGTCCTCCTTGCCAGCATTAATGTGTATATCCCTTACTGCCCGCTATTAAAACAGAAAATACCATCATTAGCAAATAAACAGGATTCAAATATTCAACATTAGCTACCACCAATGTGCAAGTTGTAAAAGTTAACATTGAACTTGGGGATATCTCATTCTGTGTTGCTCGACAAACGCCCATTCCCGCGCAGTCGCTAGAGGAGTGCTCAGCTGGAATTGCTGCTGCTATTGTTGTTGGAAGAGTTGAGTCAGCCTTTCGTTCATACCCCCGTGGCATCTGATTCAGCCTGGCCATGAGTTGTTGGAAATCCATGCCCTCGTTTGGTGAAGCTAGCTTGTTTTTGTCAAGACAGCAATGTGCAATTTCATACGCCTACAACTTAAATCCATGTAACATGATCATGTTAACTACAAAGTTTGTTAACTAGCTATTAATGTTAGCTATTGGCTGTAGTAATTTAACTTAGTTGGCTAGCTAACATTACAGCTGCTACAGGGTCGTCACTAGTTCCCATAGTCACAAAGTCAGAAGGCCCAATCAAATGAGGGAGTGTGATGACTCGTATGCCGGCTCAGAAGGCCCACCTATCCGACCAATCAGATGAAGGAGTGTGATGACGCATTTGCCGGGTTACGTTATATTTTGAGGCCAAACCCGAGGTCCAAATAACTAAATACACTCAGGAACAAGAATTGGAAACGTCACAAAGTGTCATAACATCGAGAAAGGATAAAAGTTTGAGGCAAAAAGGTATTTGATTACAAGCACAGAGGAGTTATTATATTTGATAGAGCAACACTGTTAGTTTCCCTACAAGCCTTTAATTCTAGTAGAAATATATCATATTATTGACCTTCAACAGATGCACAGCTTCTGCACAGCTCCCAAAACTCAGTTGGGAGAGTAAAAGTCTCCCATTCAATGGTGTTTCCTTTTAAGTTGTGGGCACTTTGGTTTTTGCCCTAGCACTACAGAGCTGATTCAAACAATCAAATATGGATGATGAGTTGGTTGTTTTAATCAGTTGTATAAGTGTCAAGGCAAGGAATGCAGTGCTTACCGTGAATACAGTCACTGCTAAAGTGGGAACATTGCCTTTAAATTTCAATCACGCTGTAAAGCTGAACTTCCCTAATGCGGATTAAATAGAGCCCCTACTGTAGGTGTATTCATAGAATGACATATAGAATGTCTATTAAAATCATATGATCGCTGTTTCTCTAGTAGGCCTAGTAAAGAATTGTCAGAAAACTTTGAACATGTATTACCTTTTAATAAGGCATAAACACAAACAGTCGTAATGTTTTCATCTGATTGTAAAACAATCTCTTCAAAAAGGGGCTCCTATAGGCTACCCGCTCACGTTCATCCACTCACAAAATTATTCCAGCATCAAAACAATGCACTGTGCAGCCACAATTTGATGAATGGAAAGAGACATCTGTTACAAAATGACATGTATTGTAATGACATTCTGGGATTGTCATTAAGCCTACACTTATAGGACTGAATTTTTTTTTAACTAGGCAAGTCAGTTAAGAACAAATTCTTATTTTCAATGACAGCCTAGGAACAGTGGGTCAACTGCCGGTTCAGGGGCAGAATGACAGATTTGTACCTTGTCAGTTCAGGGATTTGAACTTGCAACCTTTCGGTTACTAGTCCAATGCTCTAACCACTAGCCTACCCTGCCACCCCGAGCTGATGCGTCCACTGCTATTCATGCGCGTCTCGAAACACAACACAATTTCGAGCGTATACACCCAGTTTCAAGTAAATTTGCAATTTTTTTTTATGTGGCTGACATGTGGAAATGTTTACTAATGGTCTAATAGCCTTTAGTTTTCTTGGCATTCTGGGTTAATTATTGTGATAGGTTCATATTTTACATGTATGTCATATCCCCACTGGATTCCGAACTGGACCATACTGCCATTTCTTTCACCGCTCCGGGTATCTCACTGCACCCTCATATGTCATGTCTTGAATTATGCAGACAGACAGATAAAAAGTACATTTATCCTACATGTTTCTGATAAGTCTTGTAGGATCAATATCCTATTAGAACTTTATTGAACCTATTAAGTTATAGTTTGTTGTCATTATTGCCAGTACAACACAACAATATTAATTGCTACATTTTTTGTTGATCTGAAACAACATTAATTTATGTTTTTTTCACCTGAAAGAACGCCTGTCCCTTTAAAAGTGACTGAAGACTTCAATGCTAGCACAAGTTCCCAGTGTTAACCCTTTAGACCCCAATATAATTCCTAGAATGCTGCTGTAGATTTCTGAAAATTTGAAAGATAAAAATAATTTTCTCACACATTTAAAAAAACAAAAACAGACACAGCTCAAAAACAAAGAACAAATGACAATTCCAAGTTAACTTAGTGTCACTCCCTGACTATAGAGAGCCTTTGTTTCTCTATGGTATAGTAGGTCAGGGCGTGCCTGGGGCTATTCTAGTTTATATTTTCTATGTGGAGTTCTAGTTTAGTATTTCTATGTTGATGATTTGTATGATTCCCAATTAGAGGCAGCTGGTAATCATTGTCTCTAATTGGGGATCATATTTAAGTAGCATTTTTTCCCATCTGTATTTGTGGGATATTGTTTATGTGTAGTTGCATGTTAGCACTCCATTGTTGGCAAGCTTTGCTTAAGTTTCACTTAGAAATAAAGATGTGGAACTCAACCACCGCTGCGCCTTGGTCCGTCTCTACACACGGTCGTGACACTTAGTTTTAAAGAGCACAACCTCTTCTCTAATATGACACCACATTCATGTCGATAGGAATAACACTCATGTTGTCTGTCATTGTATAAAGACAATCACTATAAAAAAACGATTAATACTCAACACAACAAAAAAACTGAGAGTATTTAAATTGTAGTACATTACTTTGACTAAATTACTCACTCAAAATATACCAAGTATAATATATTATACTTATAAATATTAATAAATTATAAACAATGTGACCATAGAACAATATTCAGAAACTATTTTAAAACATAAGTATTTGACTGTCAACAATTCTTACTTCTGTAACAATGTAAAAATGCAAACAACTATTCAGAGACTATTTCAAAATGGAGATTACCTCTTTCAATAAGATTTAGTACAGACCAGGCCTGACACAAAATGTAGAAATATTAGCCTACTTGACAACAATTCAGTCAATTCCACAAGTATTAAGTAGAGATAGATAAACAGAGAAGATACAAAGTACAACAACTGTTCAGAGACACAATTTCCCCAAAAAATTTGTAGACAAAATCTTATTTCACACTGTTTGCATTTAGCCTACAACATGTCATGGAAGTTGTAGAAGTACGGCCGCATCTTGCAAAGTGGCACAGAACACATAGGAGGTTTCTACACATCTCCCACTCTTTGCCCTGCGTCAACTCTGGTTTGTTGATTTGAAAAGTTTGTGGTTTGAAAATGTGTTGGAAAGTTAGTAGCTAGCTAACTTTTGAGTTTGGATCCCACGACACAGTTGGCATCAGTTGCTGGGACTGCTAGTCTCTGTTCAGTGATCCTGCCGACCAAGGCCGGGTCTGAGGAACTATTTGACGTAGCAGATAGGCAGTTAACTAGTAACTAGGCTATCAAGCTATCAAGGTTTTCTTGAGGGCTTGAACACAGCCCACGATGCGGTTAGCCATTGTGGCTGGGAACGTGGATTGTACCGGGTTTGTGGCTGTCTGGATCCCTGCTGTGGTTTTCAATCTTCCCTGTGACCTGCCCTGTCTGGAACTGCGAGGAGTAACAGCGTTACTTAAGTTGCTAGCTACCATGACAAAGACCAAAGCCGGCTGGAGTACCGTTGAGGACAGTGGTGTCTCTCTATCACACGTGAAGGATTTTTTAAACAAACAAAACGAGTTCTACTAGTTGTTAAAACAAGAAAATAGCTTCAAGTGTTTTGTCCAAATACTGGTGAATTCAACTAATAAAAGAATGGACGACCTGACTAGAGAGGTCCAGGACCTGAACAGTTTGCAGTTCTCCCAGGGTCAGCTCAATGAGTTGAAACCAGAGAACGGCAAGATGACAGCAATCTGTAAGCCTTTGAAGAGGACATCAGTTCTGTGTGTGAATCCATGATAACAATGACTGATAAATCAGACTATCCCAAGGGACAATCAAGACGGAACAACATGGTTGTGGACGGAATTGCAGAATCTCCATGAGACCTGGACGGAGTCTGAGGAAAAAGTGAGGGAATTGATCTCTGAGAAATTGAAGATGGACCACAGGAAGATTGAGGTGGAGCGCGCCCACAGGACTAGAAAACCCACCACCGGCCCAGGTGACAGGCCCAGGCCTATAGTGGTCAAGTTCCTGAAGTTCAAGGACAAGGTAGCTGTTCTGGAAGAGACAAGAACTTGAGAGGAACGTATATCTTTCTCAACGAGGACCATCCTGAAGCTGTGCGCCAGAAGAGGAAAGAACTTATCACTGCCATGAAAGCTGCCAGAGCGCGTGGGGACATTGCTTACATCCGCTATGACAGGCTTATTGTCCACCCTCCCTCCCAGAAGACTGGAAGGGATGAGAGAGCCAAGCATATGGGTTCGCAGTTTCAACTCCGCAGCACACACACACACATCAATTGATTAATGGAATGCTGAATGTATATATATATATATTTTTATCTTGCTTTGTTTGCTCTTTGCCATATTGTCTATCTCTGATAAGCTACCCAGGAAAGGGCTGAAAATAACCCATATTAATATATGTAGTCTAAGAAATAAGTTTCATGAAATCAATAACTTGCTAACATCAGATAACATATTAGCCATTTCTTAGACTCACTTAGATAATTCATTTGATGATACAGCAGTAGCAATACAAGGATATAACATCTATAGAAGAGACTGAAATGCTTATTGGGGAGGTGTTGCTGTATATATTCAGAGCCATATCCCTGTCATGCTTAGAGAAGACCTTATGTCAAGTGTGATTGGAATGTTGTGGTTGCAGGTTCACTTGGCACAGATAAAAAGCCTTTTATTTTGGGGTGTTGCCATAGGCCGCCAAGTGCTAACAGTCAGTATCAGACAGTCAGTATCTATCTAAATAACAGGTGTGAAATGCTTGATAGTGTATGTGATGTAAACAGAGAGGTCTACTTTCTTGTGGACCTGAATATTGACTGGTTTTCATCAAGCTGTCCGCTCAAGAGGAAGCTTCTCACTGTAACCAGTGCCTGTAATCTGGTTCCCTTATTAATCAACCTACCAGGGTGTTTACAAACACTACAGATTTTGAGGGGGTTTGTATCATTTGATTTACACAACATACCTACCACTTTGAAGATGCAAAATATTTTTTTATTGTGAAACAAACAAGAAATAAGACAAAAAACAAGGGTGCATAAATATTCACCCCCCTAAAGTCAAGACTTTGTAGAGCCACCGTTTGCAGCAATTACAGCGAAAGTCTCCTGTGGTATGTCTCTATCAGCTTGGCACATCTGGCGACTGGGATTTTTTCCCATTCTTCAAGGCAAAACTGCTTCAGCTCCTTCAAGTTGGATGGGTTCCGCTGGTGTACAGCAATCTTTAAGTCATACCACAGATTCTCAAATGAACTGAGGTCTGGGCTTTGACTAGGCCATTCAAAGACATTTAAATGTTTCCCCTTAAACTACTCAAGTGTTGCTTTAGCAGTATTATTAGGGTCATTGTCCTGCTGGAAGGTGAACCTCCGTCCCAGTCTCAAATCTCTGAAACAGGTTTTCCTCAAGAATTTCCATGTATTTACCACCATCCCATCATTCCTTCAATTCTGACCAGTTTCCCAGTCCCTGCCGATAAAAAACATCCCCACAGCATGATGCTGCCACCACCATTCTTGGTGCACTCTCTCGGGGTGATGAGAGGTGTTAGGTTTGCGCCAGACATAGCGTTTTCCTTGATGGCCAAAAAGCTCACTTTTAGTCTCATCGGACCAGAGTATGTTCTTCAATATGTTTGTGGAGTCTCCCACCTGCCTTTTGGCGAACACCAAACGTGTTTGCTTATTTTTTTCTTTAAGCAATGTTTATTTTTGGCCACTCTCCCATAAAGCCCAGCTCTGTAGAGTATACGGCTTAAAGTGGTCCTATGGACAGGTATTCCAATCTCTGCTGTGGAGCTTTGCAGCTCCTTCAGGGTTATCTTTGGTCTCTTTGTTGCCTCTCTGATTAATGCCCTCCTTGCCTGGTCCGTGAGTTTTGGTGGACGGCCCTCTCTTGGCAGGTTTGTTGTGGATTTAATTGTGCTCCGTGGGATGTTCAAAGTTTCTGATATTTTTTTACAACCCAACCCTGATCTGTACTTCTCCACAACTTTGTCCCTGACCTGTTTGGAGAGCTCCTTGGTCTTCATAGTGCCACTTTCTTGGTGGTGCCCCTTGCTTAGTGGTGTTGCAGACTCTGGGGCCTTTCAGAACAGGTGTATTTATACTGAGATCATGTGACAGATCATGTGACAACTAGATTGCACACAGGTGGACTTTATTTACCTAATTATGTGACTTCTGAAGGTAATTTGTTGGGTGCTTCATTTAGGGGCTTCATAGCAAAGGGGGTGAATACATACAGTGGGGCAAAAAAAGTATTTAGTCAGCCGCCAATTGTGCAAGTTCTCCCACTTAAAAAGATGAGAGAGGCCTGTAATTTTCATCAAATTAAGAAAAGAAATCCAGAAAATCACATTGTAGGATTTTTAATGAATTTATTTGCAAATTATGGTGGAAAATAAGTATTTGGTCAATAACAAAAGTTTATCTCAATACTTTGTTATATACCCTTTGTTGGCAATGACAGAGGTCAAACGTTTTCTGTAAGTCTTCACAAGGTTTTCACACACTGTTGCTGATATTTTGGCCCATTCCTCCATGCAGATCTCCTCTAGAGCAGTGATGTTTTGGGGCTGTTGCTGGGCAACACGGACTTTCAACTCCATCCAAAGATTTTCTATGGGGTTGAGATCTGGAGACTGGCTAGGCCACTCCAGGACCTTGAAATGCTTCTTACGAAGCCACTCCTTCGTTGCCCGGGCAGTGTGTTTGGGATCATTGTCATGCTGAAAGACCCAGCCACATTTCATCTTCAATGCCCGTGCTGATGGAAGGAGGTTTTCACTCAAAATCTCACGATACATGGCCCCATTCATTCTTTCCTTTACACGGATCAGTCGTCCTGGTCCCTTTGCAGAAAAACAGCCCCAAAGCATGATGTTTCCACCCCCATGCTTCACAGTAGGTATGGTGTTCTTTGAATGCAACTCAGCATTCTCAGTTTCATCTGACCATATGACATTCTCCCAATCTTCTTTTGGATCATCCAAATGCTCTCTAGCAAACTTCAGATGGGCCTGGACATGTACTGGCTTAAGCAGGGGGAAACGTCTGCAGGATTTGAGTCCCTGGCGGCGTAGTGTGTTACTGATGGTAGGCTTTGTTACTTTGGTCCCGGCTCTCTGCAGGTCATTCACTAGGTCCCCCCGTGTGGTTCTGAGATTTTTGCTCACCGTTCTTGTGATAATTTTGACCCAACGGGGTGAGATCTTGCGTGGAGCCCCAGATCGAGGAAGATTATCAGTGGTCTTGTATGTCTTCCATTTCCTAATAATTGCTCCCGCAGTTGATTTCTTCAAACCAAGCTGCTTACCTATTGCAGATTCTGTCTTCCCAGCCTGGTGCAGGTCTACAATTTTGTTTCTGGTGTCCTTTGAAAGCTCTTTGGTCTTGGCCATAGTGGAGTTTGGAGTGTGACTGTTTGAGGTTGTGGACAGGTGTCTTGTATACTGATAACAAGTTCAAACAGTTGCCATTAATACAGGTAATGAGTGGAGGACAGAGGAGCCTCTTAAAGAAGAAGTTACAGGTCTGTGAGAGCCAGAAATCTTGCTTGTTTGTCGGTGACCAAATACTTATTTTCCACCATAATTTGCAAATAATTTCCAAAAAAATCTTACAATGTGATTTTCTGGATTTTTTTCTCATTTTGTCTGTCATAGTTGAAGTGTACCTATGATGAAAATTACAGGTCTCTCTCATCTTTTTAAGTGGCAGAACTTGCACAATTGGTGGCTGACTAAATATTTTTTTGCCCCACTGTATGCAAATCAAATCAAATGCTGCACCTTCTTCACCACGCTGTCTGTGTGGGTGGACCATTTCAGTCTGTCCGTGAGGAACTTAAAACTTTCTACCATCTCCACCTCTGTCCCGTCGATGTGGATAGAGGGGTGCTCCCTCTGCTGTTTCCTGAAGTCCACGATCATTTCCTTTGTTTTGTTGATGTTGGGTGTGAGGGTATTTCCCTGACCCCACACTCCGAGGGCCCTCACCTCCTCCCTGTAGGACGTCTCGTCGTTGTTGGTAATCAAGACTGACACTGTAGTGTCGTCTGCAAACTTGATGATTGAGTTGGAGGCGTGCATGGCAACGCAGTCGTGGATGAACAGGGAGTACAGGAGAGGGTTTGGAATGCACCCTTGTGGGGCCCCAGGGTTGAGGATCAGCGGGGTGGAGATGTTGTTACCTACCCTCACCACCTAAGGGTGACCCGTCAGGAAGTCCAGGACCCAGTTGCACAGGGCGGGGTCGAGGCCCAGGGTCTCAAGCTTGATGACGAGTTTGGAGGGTACTATGGTGTTAAATGCTGAGCTGTAGTCGAACAGCATTCTCACATAGGTATTCTTCTTGTCCAGATGGGTTAGGGCAGTGTGCTGTGTGATTGCGATTGCGTCGTCTGTGGACCTGTTGGGGCAGGAAGCAAATTGGAGTGGGTCTAGTGTGTTTTTATTTTTTTTTATTTCACCTTCATTTAACCAGGTAGGCTAGTTGGAGAACAAGTTCTCATTTGCAACTGCGACCTGGCCAAGATAAAGTGTATCAATTCGACACATACAACAACACAGAGTTACACATGGAATAAACAAAACATACAGTCAATAATACAGTAGAACAAAAGAAAACAAAAAGTCTATATACAGTGAGTGCAAATGAGGTAAGTTAAGGAAATAAATAGGCCATGGTTGCGAAGTAATTACAATATAGCAATTAAACATTGGAATGGTAGATCGGCAGAAGATGCATGTGCAGGTAAAGATACTGAGGTGCAAAGGAGAAAAATAAATAAATAAATACCAGTATGGGGATGAGGTAGGTCAATAGATGGGCTGTTTACAGATAGGCTAAGTACAGGTGCAGTGATCTGTAAAATGCTCTGACAGCGGGTGCTTAAAGCTAGTGAGGGAGATGTGAGTATCCAGCTTCAGAGATTTTTGCAATTCGTTCCAGTCATGAGCAGCAGAGAACTGGAGGGAAAGACGACCAAAGGAGGAATTGGATTTGGGGGTGACCAGTGAGGTATACCTCCTGGAGCGCGTGCTACGAGTGGGTGCGGAGTATGGTGATCAGGGAGCTAAGATAAGGCGGGGCTATACCTAGCCGAGACTTGTAGATAACCTGTGCCAGTGGGTTTGGCGACGAGTATGAAGCGAGGGCCAACCAACGAGAGCGTACAGGTCGCAATGGTGGGTAGTGTATGGGGCTTTGGTGACAAAACGGATGGCACTGTGATAGACTGCATCCAGTTTGTTGAGTAGAGTGTTGGAGGCTATTTTATAGATGACATCACCGAAGTCGAGGATCGGTAGGATGGTCAGTTTTACAAGGGTATATTTGGCAGCATGAGTGAAGGATGCTTTGTTGCGATATAGGAAGCCGATACTAGATTTAATTTTGGATTGGAGATGCTTAATGTGAGTCTGGAAGGAGAGTTAACAGTCTAACCAGACACCCAGGTATTTGTAGTTGTCCACGTATTCTAAGTCAGAGCCGTCCAGAGTAGTGATGCTGGACGGGCGAGCAGGTGCGGGCAGCGATCGATTGAAAAGCATGCATTTAGTTTTACTTACGTTTAAGAGCAGTTGGAGGCCATGGAAGGAGAGTTGTAAGGCATTGAAGCTAGTTTGGAGGTTGGTTAACACAGTGTCCAAGGAGGAGCCAGAAGTATACAGAATGGTATCGTCTGCGTAGAGGTGGATCAGAGAATCACCAGCAGCAAGAGCAACATCATTGATGTAAACAGAAAAGGGAGTCGGCCCGAGAATTGAACCCTGTGGCACACCCATAGAGACTGTCAGAGGTCCGGACAACAGGCCCTCCGATTTGACACACTGAACTCTATCAGAGAAGTAGTTGGTAAACCAGGCGAGGCAATCATTTGAGAAACCAAGGCTGTCGAGTCTGCCAATAAGAATGTTGTGATTGACAGAGTCGAAAACCTTGGCCAAGTCGATGAACACGGCTAGACAGTAATGTCTCTTATCGATGGCGGTTATGATGCCGTTTAGAACCTTGAGCATGGCTGAGGTGCACCCATGACCAGCTCTGAAACCAGATTGCATAGCGGAGAAGGTATGGTGGGATTCGAAATGGTCAGTAATCTGTTTGTTAACTTGGCTTTTGAAGACCTTAGAAAGACAGGGTAGGATAGATATAGGTCTGTAGCAGTTTGGGTCTAGAGTGTCACCCCCTTGACCGCGGCAGCTTTCCAATCTGTGGGAATCTCAGACGATACAACGGGACGATTCTTGGGAACAGAAACAATGGTGGCCCTCTTGAAGCATGTGGGGACAGCAGACTGGGATAAGGTTTGATTGAATATGTCCGTAAAAACACCAGCTAGCTGTTCTGCGCATGCTCTGAGGACACGGCTGGGGATGCCGTCAGGACCTGCAGCCTTGCGAGGGTTGACACGTTTAAATGTTTTGCTCAAGTCGGCTGCAGTGATGTAGAGCCCGCAGGTTTTGGTAGAGGGCCGTGTCAGTGGCACTGTATTGTCCTCAAAGCGAGCAAAGAAGTTGTTTAGTCTGTCTGGGAGCAAGACATCCTGGTCCGTGACGGGGCTGGTTTTCCTTTTATTGACTGATAGTGATTGACTGTAGATCTTGCCACATACCTCTCGTGTCTGAGCCGTTAAATTGCGACTCTACTCTATCTCTATACTGACGCTTAGCTTGTTTGATTGGCTTGCGGAGGGAATAGCTACACTGTTTGTATTCGGTCATGTTTCTGGTCACCTTGCCCTGATTAAAAGCAGTGGTTCACGCTTTCAGTTTTGCGCGAATGCTGCCACCAATCCACAGTTTCTGGTTTGGGAATGTTTTAATAGACACTGTGGGTACAACATCGCTGATGCACTTGCTAATAAACCCGCTCACCGAATCAGCGTATTCGTCAATGTTGTTGTTCGCCACAATGCGGAACATTTCCCAGTCCATGTGATTGAAGCAATCTTGAAGCGTGGAATCCAATTGGTCGGACCAGCGTTGAACAGACCTGAGCCCGGGAGCTAACTATTTTAGTTTCTGTCTATAGGCTGGGAGCAACAAAATGGAGTCGTGGTCAGCTTTTCCCGAAAGGAGGGCAGGGGAGGGCCTTATATGCGTTGCGGAAGTTAGAATAACAATGATCTAGGGTTTTGCCAGCCCTGGCTGCACAATCGATGTGCTGATAGAATTTAGGGATCCTTGTTTTCAGATTAGCCTTGTTAAAATCCCCAGCTACAATGAATGCAGCCTAAGGATATGTGGTTTCCAGTTTACATAGAGTCAAATGAAGTTCCTTCAGGTCCATCGATGTGTCTGCTTGGGGGGGGGGATATGCGGCTGTGATTATAATCGAAGAGAATTCTCTCTGTAGATAATGCGGTCGGCATTTGATTGTGAGGAATTATAAGTCAGGTGAACGGAAGGACTTGAGTTCCTGTATGTTGTTATGATCACACCACGCCTCGTTAATCATAAGGCATACACCCCTGAAAGATGCTTGTTTCTGTCGGCACGATGCATGAAGAAACCAGCTGGCTGTACCGACACCGATAGCATGTCTCGAGTGAGCCATGTTTCCGTGAAACAAAGAACGTTACAGTCTCTGATGTCTCTCTGGAAGGCTACCCGTCTACCTTGTTGTCAAGAGACCGGACATTGGCGAGTAGTATGCTTGGGAGCGGTGCGCGATGTGCCCATCTACGGAGCCTGACCAGAAGACCGTTCCCTCTGCCCCTTCTACGGCGTCGTTGTTTTGGGTCGCCGGCTGGAATCTGATCCATTGTCCTGGGTGGTGGGCAAAACAGAGGATCCGCTTCGGGAAAGTTGTATTCCTGGTTGTTATGTTGGTTGACGTTGCAACGAGTTGACGTTGCTCTTATATCCAATAGTTCCTCCCGACTGTATGTAATAAAACCTAAGATTACCTGGGGTAACAATGTAAGAAATAACACATAAAAAAACGAAATACTGCATAGTTTTCTAGGAATGCAAAGCGAGGCGGACAGTTATTTATTTGTTATTTTTTTTAAACAAGTTACATTTCACTTCACCAATTTGGACTATTTTGTGTATGTCCATTACATGAAATCCAAATAAAAATCTATTTAAATTACAGGTTGTAATGCAACAAAATAGGTCAAATGCCAAGGGGATGAATACTTTTGCAAGGTACTGTATATCCAGGAAAGCCAAAGTTCCAAATGCTGGGCCTAAAATAGTGCATAAGAGATCATACAAAAGATTTTGCTGTGACTCTTATGTGGATGATGTCAAAAATATTTGTTGGTGTGATGTGATTAATAAGGAGCATCCAGACGCTGCACTTGATGAATTTATGAAATTGCTTCTTCCAAATATTGATAAACATGCACCTGTTAATTAAGAAACTGACTGTTAGAACTGTTAAGGCTCCATGGATTGATGAGGAATTGAACAACTGTATGGTTGAATGAGATGGGGTTAAAGGAATGGCTAATAATTATTTCTGCACATTTGACTGGCTGACTTGCTATGAATTGAGAAATGATGTGAGTAAACTCAACAAAAAGAAGAAGAAACTGTAATATGAAGCCAAGATCAGTGATATAAAGAATTATGTAAAAAACAACAACTTTGGAGTATTTTAAATGAAATTATGGGCAGAAAGGCAAATTCAACTCCATCTTTCATCGAATCAGATGGCTTATTCATCACAAAAACCATTTGATGTTGCCAATTATTTTAATGATTACTTCATTGGCAAAGTGGGCAAACTTAGGCAGGAAATGCCAACAACTAACAGTGAGCCATCATATTCATACATTTTAAAAAAAACTAATAATGAAAGAAAAGTATTGCAAGTTTGAATTTTGTAAAGTTAGTGTGGGAGAAGTTTGAAAATTATTGTTATCGATCAAAAATGGCAACCCTCCTGGCATTGACAACATGGATGGAAAGCTACTGAGGATGGTAGATGACTCTATAGCCACTCCTATCTGTCATATCTTCAATCTGAGCCTAGAGGTCTTTGTCCTCAGGCCTGGAGGGAAGCCAAAGTCATTCTGCTACCCCAGGGTGGTAAAGCGGCCTTTGCTGGTTCTAACAGCAGACCTATCAGACCTATCAGCTTGCTACCAGCTCTTAGCAAACTGTTGGAAAAAAATGTGTTTGACCAAATACAATGCTATTTCTCTGTAAACAAATTAGAGAAGGGCGCTCAACATGTACTGCCCTAATACAAATTACTGATGATTGGTTGAAAGATATTGATAAGAAGAAGATTGTGGGAGCTGTACTGTTAGATTTCAGCCTTTGATATTGTTGACCATAACCTGTTAAAATTTGTTATGTGTTATGTCTTTTCAACATCTGCCATATCGTGGATTAAGCTCTATCTATCAAAGAAAACCCATAGAGTTCTATTAAACCTTTTCAGACATACCAACAAATCAACCAAGAACTTCTCTCTATTTTATCTCTATTTAATACTTGTTGCATTCAGTGAATTGTTGTCAAAGTATGCTAATATTTATACATTTTGTGTCAGGCCTGATCTGTACAAATCTTATTGAGGTTATCTCCATTTTGAAATAGTCTCTGAATAGTTGTTTGCATTTTTACATTGTTACAGAAGTAAGAATTGTTGTCAGTCAAATAGCCTACTTTGTGTGGGTTTTGAAATACTTTCTGAATATTGTCCTCTGGTCACATTTTGGTACATTTTTGTAATATTTATAATATATTATACTTGGTACATTTTGAGTGAGTCATTTAGTCAAATGTACTACCACTTAAATACTCTAGTTTTTTGTTGTTGTCGCTATCATGTCAAAGCGCAAGGCAGGTGGTATCAAACCCAATACTTTTGATATCACATGAAAGAGTGTGGCCACTGCCACAGACCTTTGGGAAAGATAGCATACTATGAACATAATGCTAAGTTCTATGATAATGCTAAGTTCTATGATAATGCTAAGTTCTATGATAATGCTAAGTTTTACGTTAATGCTAAGTTCTATGATAAATTAACTCATCAATGGACAGTTGAACAGCAAGAATTGGAATTGCCATTGCAGCAAAAATGATTTTGGCAGGGTGAACATGGTACGTGTATATATTTTATATGGAGTTATGTGTGTTTCCTCTGTAAAAGCGTTCATTAGCTTGTCCCCCTACTAGTGTGCATCAATAATATATCATAACAATTTATAAAGTTGGCTACTTTATTGCCGGGCCTTTCAGACCCCTTTTTATTTTCAATGTCATTCTAATAGAAACGTTTATTAGAAAAGATTACCCTATCATGCACTGGACGGACAATCTTGTACTGCAACGCAAGAATAAAGTTCACAAAATGCAAGGGAGCATGTGGACACAGGTGAAGATCAAGGCAGAGGAAATCTAAAGAGACTAAAACTTGGGCCAGATTCTCTGAGCTATTTAAATTGCCATATTTCATGCCCATAGACATGGCTGTAGTGGATCCTATGCATAATCTTTTACAAAGGACAGAAAAACACGTTTTTACCGTCTGGAAGAATATTGGTTTGCTGGATGATGGAATACTAAGAATCATTCAGCTTAAAGTTGATGCACTGAATGCACCTGCAGGCCAACTACCCTCTAAAATCTCATCAGGGTTTTCTCATTTCAGTGCACAACAATGGAGAATTTGGAGTATGCGTTTACTCCTTATTCACTCTTAAGGGACTTGAGGAGGATGTCCATTATGATTGCTGGACCCATTTTGTCAAAGCCTGTATCACCTTATGTACAAGATGTATTACAATGGAGCAAGTTGGAGAGGCTAATCGCCACATGCAACAGTTCAGTGAGAGCTTTGCAAGGTTTTATGGAAAACGGTATTGCGCACCAAATATGCACCTCCATAGTCACTTGAAGAAATGTGTTTTGGACTATGGTCCAGTATATGGTTTTCTGGTGCTTTCCGTTTGAACGAGCAAAATGGTTTCATAGGTAAACAGAAGACCAACAATTACAGCATCTCAGTTCAGTTAATGAGAAAAGTTTTAACTTCCCAGGAGTTTAAGTGGTTAGTCTGGCCAACTTTGATGAAATTAAAAACTTGTTAGCAGGCGGTCATGAGAAAGATGACATGCATGTAGGTCCTGATGCTACCAAGTACCGGTGTTGAATTTGCAGTGAGCTCAGACATTATTCACCTGCACCCTAAACAGCTGTTTGTCATAGCAAGTGAAGGTAGAAATGATCTGTATAGTGTCTTCACATGAATGTAGCCGAACAAGGATCTCACCATTGTACAGCTGACAGAAAAGCATGATATCAAATCAAAGTTTATTTGTCACGTGCGCCGAATACAACAGGTGTAAACCTTACAGTGAAATGCTTACTTACAGGCTCTAACCAATGGTGCCAAAAAAAGGTGTGGGTGTGTGTGTGTGTGTGTGTGTGTGTGTGTGTGTGTGTGTGTGTGTGTAGGTAAGTAAAGAAATAAAACCACAGTAGAAAGACATTTGAAAAAAAGAGTAGAAGGCTATATACAGACACCTGTTAGTCAGGTTTATTCAGGTAGTATGTACATGTAGGTATCGTTAAAGTGACTGTACATATATGATGAACAGAGAGCGTAAAAATAGGGGTTGGCGGGTGGTGGGACACAATGCAGATAGCCCGGTTAGCCAATGTGCGGGAGCACTGGTTGGTCTGGCCAATTTAGGTAGTATGTACATGAATGTATTGTTAAAGTGACTAAGCATATAAGATAAACAGAGAGTAGCAGCAGCGTAAAAAGAGGGATTGAGGAGGCACACAATGGCCTGGGTAACCATTGGTTGAGTCTTATGGCTTGGGGGTAAAAACTGTTGAGAAGCCTTTTTGTCCTAGACTTGGCACTCCGGTACCGCTTCCCATGCAGTAGTAGAGAGAACAGTCTATGACTGGGGTGGCTGGGGTCTTTGACAATTTTTAAGGCCTTTCTCTGACACCGCCTGGTGTAGAGGTCCTGGATGACAGGCAGCTTTGCCTCAGTGATGTACTGGGCCGTACGCACTACCCTCTGAAGTGCCTTGCGGTCGGAGGCCGAGCAATTGCCGAACCAGGCAGTGATGCAACCGGTCAGGATGCTCTCGATGTTGCAGCTGTAGAACCTTTTGAGGATCCGAGGACCCATGCCAAATTTTTTTCAGTTTCCTGAGGGGGAATAGGCTTTGTCGTGCCCTCTTCACGACTGTCTTGGTATGTTTGGACCTATCTAGTTTGTTGTTGATCTGGACACCAAGGAATTTGAAGCTCTCAACCTGCTCCACTACAGCCCCGTCGATGAGAATGAGGAAGTGCTCGGTGATCCTTTTCCTGTAGTCCACAATCATCTCCTTAGTCTTGGTTACATTGAGGGATAAGTTGTTATTCTGGCACCACCCGGCCAGGTCTCTGACCTCCTCCCTATAGGGTGTCTCGTCGTTGTCGGTGATCAGGCCTACCAAACTTAATGATGGTGTTGGAGTCGTGCCTGGCCGCGCAGTCGTGGGTGAACAGGGAGTACAAGAGGGGACTGAGCACACACCCCTGGGGAGCTCCAGTGTTGAGGATCAGCGTGGCAGATGTGTTGCTACCTATCCTCACCACCTGGGGGCGGCCTGTCAGGAAATCCAGGATCCAGTTGCAGAAGCATGAAGCATGTTGGTATTACAGACTCAATCAGGGACATATTGAAAATGTCAGTGAAGACACCTGCCAGTTGGTCAGCACATGCCCGGAGCACACGTCCTGGTCCCGCAGCCTTGTGTATGTTGACCTGTTTAAAGGTCTTACGTCGGCTACGGAGAACGTGATCACATAGTCGTCCGGAACAGCTGATGCTCTCATGCATGCCTTAGTGTTGCTTGCCTCGAAGCAAGCATAGAAGTGATTTAGCTCGTCTGGTAGGCTCGTGTCACTGGGCAGCTCGCGGCTGTGCTTCCCTTTGTAGTCTGTAATAGTTTGCAAGCCCTGCCACATCCAATGAGAGTCGTAGCCGGTGTAGTATGATTCAATCTTAGCCCTGTATTGACGCTTTGCCTGTTTGATGGTTCGTCGCAGGGCATAGATTTCTTGTAAGCTTCCGGGTTAGAGTCCCGCACCTTGAAAGCGGCAGCTCTACCTTTTAGCTCAGTGCGAATGTTGCCTGTAATCCATGGCTTCTGGTTGGGGTATGTACGTACAGTCACTGTGGGGACGACGTCCTCAATTCACTTATTGATAAAGCCAGTGACTGATGTGGTGTATTCCTCAATGTCATCGGAAGAATCCCGGAACATGTTCCAGTCTGTGATAGCAAAGCAGTCCTGTAGTTTAGCATCTGCTTCATCTGACCATTTTTTTTATAGACCGAGTCACTGGTGCTTCCTGCTTTAATTCTTGCTTGTAAGCAGGAATCAGGAGGATAGAGTTGTGGTCAGATTTACCAAATGGAGTGCGAGGGAGAGCTTTGTACGCGTCTCTGTGTGTGGAGTACAGGTGATCTAGAATTTTTTCCCTCTGGTTGCACATTTAATATGTTGATAGAGATTTTGTAGAACTGATTTAAGTTTCCCTGCATTAAAGTCTCTATCCACTAGGAGCGCCGCCTCTGGGTGAGTGGTTTCCTGTTTGCTTATTTCCTTATACAGCTGACTGAGTGCGCTCTTAGTGCCAGCATCTGTCTGTGGTGGTAAATAAACAGCCACAAAAAGTATAGCTGAGAACTCTCTAGGCAAGTAGTGTGGCCTGCAGTTTATCACAATATACTCAACTTCAGGCGAGCAAAATCTTGAGACTTCCTTAGATTTCGTGCACCAGCTGTGGTTTACAAATATGCACAGACCACCCCCCCCCCCCCCCCCTCGTCTTACCAAAGTGTGCTGTTCTATCCTGCCAGTGCAGCGTGTATACCGCTAGCTGAATATCCATGTCGTCATTCAGGATATTACAGTTTTTTTATGTCCCGTTGGTAGGATATTCGTGATCTTATCTCGTCTAGTTTATTGTCCAATGATTGCACGTTGGCGAGTAATATTGACGGTAACGGCAGCTTTCCTAGTTGTCTTCTGCGGGTCCGGACGAGGCATCCGGCTCTTCGTCCTCTGCGTCGCTTCCTCTTGCGAATAATTGGGATGTCTGCCCTGTGGGTTGTTTGGAGACATGTTTGGAGAGCTTGTAAGCACTGATCAAAGTAGAAGTTATCGTTCATGTGTACTTGCAAAGTGGTTCACCACTGACAGACAGATGCAGAGTTAACTTCTTGACGCTACCCATCCCTTTAGTGGGAGAATTGTCATCAACAACCGCTGAATTGCATAGCGCCGCATTCAAATAAATTACTAAAAATATTTATATTCATGAAATTGCAATATAGCAAAACACAGCTTAGCCTTTTGTTAATCCACCTGTCGTGTCAGATTTTGAAAATATGCTTTACAGCGAAAGCAATCCAAGCGTTTGTGTAAATTTAAGCTCGACAAAACATTATGAACACCTAGCATCAAGTAGCTTGGTCACAAAAATCAGAAAAGCAATCAAATGAATTGTTTACCTTTGATGATCTTCGCATGTTTTCACTCACAAGACTCCCAGTTACACATTAAATGTTCCTTTTGTTCCATAAAGATTAATTTTCTATCCAAAATACCTCAGTTTGTTTGGCGCGTTATGTTCAGCAATCCACAGGAAAGAGCGGTCACGACAACGCAGACATTCCAAATAGTATCCGTAATGTCCACAGAAACATGTCAAATGTTTTTTATAATCAATCCTCAGGTTGTTTTTAAAATATATAATCGATAATATATCAACCGCAACTGTCTTTTTCAGTAGGAGAGGGAGAGGCAATGGCTGCCCAAACTCTGTTGCGCCAAGCAAAACGCTGCTGGCACCCGGCCATACAATGATGCGATGTTATCTTTCTCGCTCATTTTTCAAAATAAAAGCCTAAAACTATGTCTAAAGATTGTTGACACCTTGAGGAAGCGATAGGAAAAGGAATATGGTTGATATCCCTTTAAATGGAGCAAAGGCAGGCTATGGAACATGGAGTTTTCAAAATAGAAGCCACTTCCTGGTTTGATTTTCCTCAGGGTTTCGCCTGCAATATCAGTTCTGTTATACTCACAGACAATATTTTGACAGTTTTGGAAACTTTTGGAAACTTTCAACATCATTTCAAGGACCCTGTTGAGGTTTGGGGCACAGCATTGGAATCTATACCAGAGGCACAGTGTATTCCAGTTCAAAGAATTATGAAGCTCTGTGCATATGCCGGTATAAAGTGCAGTTTGACAGGACTACAGAGACAGTAACTGGCATTAGGCTACTTGGAGGGAAAACTATGAGAAATCAAGGGGCCTAGCATTGGGAATTTGAGAGCAAAGCTACTGTTTATTTCTTAAATTGTAGCAGTAAGAAATATTTGATTACTCATCATTGTGTTTATTTTATAAAGTGTATCATATCTTCTATATTCTTTATTATCCATTTTTATATGGAAATGTGCATTGTCCTGTGAAACTGCTTGGGATGTTAAAATTCCATTTGTCAACCAGCCTTTTTAGCTTAACATTTAATCAGTGACGCCTTTTGTGTTTTACGTTTTCTGATAGCATTTTATGTATTTTATTGCTGTGCTTGTTTATTTGTTTTATTGTTTTAAGTGTGTTGCTATTTTAAATGTAAGTTTGAGATTGGATCTTCAATTGACGATTGTATGAATCTAGACTCTAGACTATGAACTAGGTTATAGGCCTACTAAATTTATGTTTGGGGTAGATTGCTTGCTGAGTTGAACTGGGGCGTAATATGAGGACAATAGACAAGGTGTTGGGGCTTATTAGCATGTGTAAAGTTCCATGACCTTCCAGAGCCATCTAATCAAGAGCGATTAAGCTCTGTTTTTATTCTGACTTCTCAATACGGAGCTTCTACTTCTTATCATTAAACATATTCTGACTTACATGTACACACTCGGAAACAGGCCATATTACGCAGTGTGTCTGACAGCTGATTGATGGCCAGTCACATTGTGTTTATTTTGCCCACTCGGCCCGTCACATTTACTTCCTTACTACAGCCCTGCTATTGTGCTGATATGGAATAGAAATATGACCTGGTGTGACAAAGGCAATTTCTCCTGTGGGCCAGAGCAGAGCCGTGTTAGGCTGGGCAGCATGGGGGCACATGTGGCTGTAATTTTCCTATCAGGCCCTGAGTGGATGTCTTGATGACAAAGTTTTCTGATTATAGCTGCTGTTCTCTCAGGGGCAGACTAGATCAACGCCAACTGACATCTCTCTCTTTTCACCCTTTTATCAACTAACAAGTAGGCATGTTTTTTTCACAGTCCTGCTTAGACATCTGAGGTTATTAGACTCATTGTCAGCAGAGTAGCAGACAGTCAGAATGAAATGAAGAGAGCGTGAACAAGGTAGTGGAGGAAGAAGGCAAAGAAAGAATGAAGAGAGTGCTGCCCGGCACTCTGTAATTATTCCTTCATCCACAGTCCTCTGCACTGTTATCTCTTCCTCCCTCATTCCTGCTCAGCGAGTTCTGAATTCTGATGAAGTCTACAGACTGCCGAGGCCCAAAAACAGGTCCTGAACTTCTGGGGAATTTCAAATGTACTAATGGCTGCCCTCAAATGTCTTTTTCACATACAGTAGCTCACTGATAGAGGGGAGTATTATCATTGGCTTCTTGCCCTCTGATTCTTTCAGCCAGTAAGTCACTGATCACTGCTGTCTGGAAGTGGAGAGAGGGAGCATGATTAGTGGCTTTGAAGTGTGCTGCCAAAACATCAAACCTCAGAAGTATGCACTTGTCTAAGTCACAGTGCACTCAGGATAGTCAAGGTGAGGTACATTGGCACTTTGAATCACTGCCAGACAGGTTGTGTGAGCGTGTGTGTGTGTGTGTGTGTGTGTGTGTGTGTGTGTGTGTGTGTGTGTGTGTGTGTGTGTGTGTGTGTGTGTGTGTGTGTGTGTGTGTGTGTGTGTGTGTGTGTGTGTGTGTGTGTGTGTGTGTTTACCTGTGTTTGCCTGTGTTGAATCCAGTTAGCAACGTGCCTGCCCCACCCACCTGAGGATCTGTCTTTTTCTGGCATCTATTTCCTGTGTTTGAGGGACGCAAAATCCACTTGTCACTTAAATCTCGCTGGATTGATTGCTTTCATTTTACTCCTGCGACACTTTCATACTCCTGCTTGTGCCGGACGTTTTTTCCCGTTAATGTTACGACTACGTACACGTTTGTAATGACCAGTCAAACACACCCGATAATAGCTGAAATGGGCTCAATGGAATACATTGTCTTTCTGTTGCATCTATAATGCTATAGCTTCGTCTGGATTTAAGGCATTGCCTCGACACTTACATCATAAGACGAGAAGAAAGATCACTTTATTTTAATGGGTGTACATTTTTTGTGGAATTGAAAAAAGTTACAATTGAATACAACTGAAATGTTTCCATATTAGATGTCTTGAAATGAAAGCAACTTCTGAAAAAGAACACTCGGTTTATAACTGACAACTTTTTCTTACACTGTAGGTATGAGGCCTTTTGACATTTTCCGCCTCAAACACTAGAACTGTGAGGTGTTTGAATATCATTATGTCTAATATCTGAAAACATTTAAAGTATGCATAGATAGGTGCAAACTAGAGCCTAGCGTGTTGATTTTTAATCTGAGGGTATCCTGCTATTGACACACTTGTTTAATTATGCAAGAGAACATGACAACAACAGTAATTAATGAGGCAGTCTAGACAGCGCAGTGAGTGCAGGTACAGTAGGGTAGACAGAGAAAGTAGGGTAGATAGAGACAGCAGTCTAGACAGCGCAGTGAATGCAGGTACAGAAGGCCTAGACAGAGCAGGTAGAGTAGACAGAGCAGGTAGAGTAGACAGAGCAGGTAGGGTAGACAGAGCAGGTAGGATGGGCAGAGCAGGTAGGGTAGACAGAGCAGGTAGGGTAGACAGAGGAGGTAGGGTAGACAGAGAAAGTAGGGTAGACAGAGACAGCAGTCTAGACAGCGCAGTGAATGCAGGTACAGTAGGCCTAGACAGAGCAGGTAGGGTAGACAGAGCAGGCAGGATGGACAGAGCAGGGAGGGTAGACAGAGCAGGTAGGTAGACAGAGCAGGCAGGGTAGTCAGAGCAGGCAGGGTAGTCAGAGCAGGCAGGGTAGACAGAGCAGGTAGGGTAGACAGAGCAGGTAGGGTAGACGGAGCAGGTAGGATAGAGAGAGACGGTAGGGTAGACAGAGCAGGGAGGGTAGACAGAGCAGGTATGGTGGACAGAGCAGGTAGGGTGGACAGAGCAGGGAGGGTGAACAGAGCAGGTAGGGTAGACAGAGCAGGTAGGATGGACAGAGCAGGTAGGATGGACAGAGCAGGTAGGGTGGACAGAGCAGGTAGGGTGGACGGAGCAGGGAGGGTAGACAGAGCAGGTAGGGTAGACAGAGCAGGTAAGATAGACAGAGCAGGGAGGGTAGACAGAGCAGGTAGGATGGACAGAGCAGGTAGGGTGGACGGAGCAGGTAGGGTGGACGGAGCAGGTAGGGTGGACAGAGCAGGTAGGATGGACGGAGCAGGTAGGGTGGACAGAGCAGGTAGGATGGACGGAGCAGGTAGGGTGGACGGAGCAGGTAGGATGGACAGAGCAGGTAGGGTAGACAGAGCAGGTAGGGTAGACAGAGCAGGTATGGTAGACAGAGCAGGGAGGGTAGACAGAGCAGGTAGGGTAGACAGAGCAGGTAGGGTAGACAGAGCAGGTAGGGTAGACAGAGCAGGTAGGGTAGACAGAGCAGGTAGGGTGGACAGAGCAGGTAGGGTGGACAGAGCAGGTAGGGTGGACAGAGCAGGTATGGTAGACAGAGCAGGTAGGGTGGACAGAGCAGGTAGGATGGACAGAGCAGGTAGGGTGGACGGAGCAGGTAGGGTAGACAGAGCAGGTAGGGTAGACAGAGCAGGTATGGTAGACAGAGCAGGGAGGGTAGACAGAGCAGGTAGGGTGGACAGAGCAGGTAGGATGGACAGAGCAGGTAGGGTGGACGGAGCAGGTAGGGTAGACAGAGCAGGTAGGGTAGACAGAGCAGGTATGGTAGACAGAGCAGGGAGGGTAGACAGAGCAGGTAGGGTAGACAGAGCAGGTAGGGTAGACAGAGCAGGTAGGGTAGACAGAGCAGGTAGGGTGGACAGAGCAGGTAGGGTGGACAGAGCAGGTAGGGTGGACAGAGCAGGTATGGTAGACAGAGCAGGTAGGGTGGACAGAGCAGGTAGGATGGACAGAGCAGGTAGGGTGGACGGAGCAGGTAGGGTAGACAGAGCAGGTAGGATGGACAGAGCAGGTAGGGTAGACAGAGCAGGGAGGGTAGACAGAGGAAGTCTTTGGTGTTTGCAGCCCTGTTCCACCCTTTATGTTAATTTATCATACATGCAAATACACCCAGTGTATTTATTCAAAGTAGGCACATATAATTGTTTTATTATAACACAAAACACAAATACAATACCTGATATCATTACAAAATGTATATATGAGTGCATTCTAAGAATAGAAAAGTGACATTTTACAATTAATGTCATTCCTGAATTCCTTCCAAAATCCCTGAACTCCATTAATTATTTGTCCAGTAAAATGTTTGATGTGCTATAATTCAGTCAATATCTGATGGATAAAAATAAATCATCCATTGTCCAACTGTTGCCCTTATTAGAATTGTTTTTAAAACCTTTGAACAATTTTGATGAACATTGGATTTGCAATCTTGATCATCGCAGTCCTCCCATGTTATTTAAAATGGCTGATTTATGTATTAGCATCTCACCCCATACGACACATCAGTGAGGAAGCCTGTAGCATTATCCCTTCCCCACTTCTTCCACCTGTACCAGCAGCAAACAGCCCCCAGGCTCCAGCGCCCCAGCCTGAGACGGAGAGGCACAGAGGGGGGCATCAATATGCAACACACCTCTGGAAATCTACTTGGTTGACACAGCGTAAAAAAGCGCAAGGGGGACAAAGATAAATGAGTTAGTGCCTATTTCAGCATTTTTTACTGGAGACCTAGCAGATCTGTGGCTTGTAGATGTGGACCTGTGCATGGCTCCCTGAGCAGGCCAGGGGTTTGGTGTTGCACTGATTACTGTCTCCTAGCTCTACCCATCTAGCACGGGGGCCGGATTAGGAGGCGCGCAGAGCAGAGAGTAGTGGGGTCTGTCAGATGGGATGTGATGTACAGTAGGAGTCAGCGTTTCCCTCCAGCTGCTGGGGACATTTACAACATCACTCCTGTCACAGGAAACACTAACGAACATAGGACCCCATGCTGCACTGGAACAGATGTTAGATACACATCCATCCATACTGTAGCTATACACTTACTAACTTACATACACACATCCATACTGTAGCTATACACTTACTAACTTACAGCAAACACACATCCATACTGTAGCTAAACACTTACTAACTTACAGCAAACACACATCCATACTGTAGCTATACACTTACTAACTTACAGCATACACACATCCATACTGTAGCTATACACTTACTAACTTACAGAATACACACATCCATATACACTTACTAACTTCCATACACACATTCTGTACTGTATTTACAGGTGTGGTCAAATATATAGGCACCCTTGCTGCATGATTCAATATTTCTTCTAAAAACGTTTGGTGTTTACACATGTATTTGTGTGATTTACAACGAAACAGGAACAAGAAAGAGAAAAAATCTAAATTGAAATTGAGATTTTTCACTTTGAAGTCAAAAATGGCCTGGACTAAATTATAAATCATTCTAATTAATTATAGTTTACTGTGTAATTTATCTCACGTGTGGTAAGTTGCCTACAGTTAAAAAATAGTAATTCAACCAGTTTTGAAAATAAAAATATAACATTTTCTCTACAGTGCACTTAGTCTTTAATTTAGCAAATGGTCTTATCCAATGCACTTACGATAAGTGTATTTGAATGAGGATTTACTTAGTACAAGCTTTCTCAGAAATACTTACTGTCAGTAACAATGGTACCAATCAGATCTCTCTCTCTCTCTTTTCCTCTCTCTCTCTCTGTCTGTCACGCACACACACACACACACACACACACACACACACACACACACACACACACACACACACACACACACACACACACACACACACACACACACACACACACACACACACACACACACACACACACACACACACACACACACACACAGGCATACTGTATGCATAACCATATGCATCTGATGCAATGGTAGTGTAATAGTTGATCCTAAAGGGGTCTCAACCTCATGCAGAGATAGCTATGTGAACTGTGTGGGTGAGCAGATTTCTCATAAAGAGTGCTGCTGCGTTGTCTTAACGTCCTCTCTCAGGGTGTCACCGTCGTTATCCTAGAATAGACTGCATCTTCCTGTGATGTAGGAGAAGCTCCCTTGACTGGGCTGTCCTGGGTCCTGAAAGATCTGAGTCCTATAAGGTGTCCCAAGGGAGGCTCTAACCGTCAGACTCAGTTCTCGGTAGAGTAGGGTCAGGCCTGGATTTGCCTTACAGCACCGAAGAGGAATTCTGCCGCTCAAGCAGAAATAATGTGAGCAAATCAACTTGCTATTGGGTATTTTACAGTGCAAGCAGAAAGTACAGGCAATTTCTGGCTCCAATCTTTTCTCATTTGTGTGTGAGCGTGTATGTGTGTTTGTAGTGAGCGAGAGAGAGAGAGGCAGAGGAGGAGGAGAGAGAGAAGGATAAAAGGGAAATTCTAGATGTAGATGTAAGTGATTATTTGGACAATTGGCTGTGACAATTTGCAATGTTGCTGATAAACATGTACCCTGTATGAGAAAGATGTTTTTTTTATTTGCATAATGTATTTTTAATGTCTCTCTAATGACCTTAAGAGAAGGTTAATGGTCCCTGTGTTTGTACACGTTGTGCTGCCTCATTTGTGGTTACCATGGAGCGAGGGTGATCCAGTACCATAACCTGGCCTCACAGGGCTGCTCTTAATGCTAGGCACTCACTATAGAGACTAGAGAGGTAGCGAGGGAACATTTTGTGCATCACCAAGGTGTACAATAATATTACAGTATGTGTGGGTGTCACTTACTGTATGTCTAGAGCAGTGGCGTGGAAGGAGAAAGCATCTGTTATGCATTACTACTACTAAGTTTGTGTTTGAGTCCCTCTGCTGCTTATGCATTAGAAATCTGAAGTTTACGTACACCTTAGCCAAATACATTTAAACTCAGTTTTTAACAATTCCTGATATTTAATCCTAGTAAACATTCCCTTTCTTAGGTCAGTTAGGATCACCACTTATTTCAAGAATGTGAAATGTCAGAATAATAGTAGAGAGAATGATTTATTTCAGCTTTTATTTCTTTCATCACATTCCCAGTTGATCAGAAGTTTACATACAACTTCAACTTTACATGGGAACTGAGGTTTAAATTCCTGGAAAGAAAATAAATAATGGCATACGATTTTGTTGAGTGATTGGTTTGGAGTGTTTTTATGCTGTATTTGTGGAGGTCCCCCTCTCATAACATCATTCTGATACATACTGTATCTGATTAGCATCAGTGGCTGAGACTCTGATGTGGCAGAGCCCTGTCTCTGTCCTGTCTGATGTGGCAGAGCCCTGTCTCTGTCCTGTCTGATGTGGCAGAGCCCTGTCTCTGTCCTGTCTGATGTGGCAGAACCCTGTCTCATCCAGCTGGAGAAGACAGACAGTAAGACAGGGCCATCCCCAGCTGGAGCGGACAAAAAAATAGGACAGACAGGGCAGATGAGGGTAGGCAGGGA